>NW_004567104.1:42732004-42982398 GCF_000260355.1 Condylura cristata | reverse complement strand
ATTCAAAGACTCTCTGAGCTGAGCTCCTGTCTTCCTCCCTTCTATTATCAGTCCATCCTTTTTAGAGAGCTAAAGTAATCTTCTGGAACCTCATTCTTCTCAGGACACTCCATGTTCAAAAACTCTCCCTCGGTTCTTGTTGCTATTGGAATACCATGTAGGAAACTCCTTAGATGAGTCTGGCAAGCCCTTAGTGATTGTGGGACTGAGTAAGAGTACAAATGAGGTCTCTCATTCACTGCCTTTCTTTTAATACCATTAAATCCATCCCACCAAAGGACCAAGGAGACAATTATGTAAATACCTGTTAATCAAATAGCCCATAACCCTCTAGAGTCCACAGCAAAGGGTCACCTCCTTGGCCACTCTTGGAATGTAACAATATCCATCACTAAAGAATCTTGGTTTAATAAAAATGATGTTGACAGTATACAATGCAGTCCATGGAACATTTTAAGTCCCTTTTCATTATAATTTGTTTCTTCATCTCTTTTTTTATTTTTGTGAATTTTCCTTTTGCAATGAAACTGGAGCAACTGGAGGTTTTTGTCTCACAGGGTTTTTCACTTTCTTGACTTTGAGGCATTAGCGCTCATCAAGCTATTTAATATATTGCTTCTTCCCTTGAATTTCCTGTCATGGCTGACTGTGGAAACTTGCTCAGAGTCAGGTCTGATATTTTTGGCAAATATCACTTCACTGCAAATTCCCCAAACTCTTAGTGTCTTATTACAACTAATACTACTTCTTACTCATAGGATTTTCAGCTCTTCTCCAGGCTCTGCATTGTGTTCATACTTCTGTATATATAACTTCTCATTCTAAGACTCAGGGTGTGGAAACAGCTACTACCTGATATCTGCAGTTTCCATGGCTGAAGACAGAAACTCTGGGTGAATAGAGCCAAACCACACAGATGCATCTGCTTCTGTTTGGAGGTAGCATATGTCAGGTTTACTCACATTCCATTATTCAAAGGCAATCTCGTGGCCAAGTTCAAAGTGAACGGGGCATGCCAGGAAATCATTTCAAGGTTGGAAGGAGATAAATAATTACAAATAAATGTTATGTACTTTGTTTTGTTATTTTTGTTTGTTTGTTCAATGTATGTTAGTATCAGAAGAGTTGTAAGTGGTAGTTTCTAGTCTTACCATTTTTCTACTGTTATGAGCTGCAATGTCATCTAAAAGGGAATTTTTCTCCCTTATTTGGTCACCTTAAGATATACTTGTAAAGGAAAGGCAAGTAGAAATGTTTGATGCTTTCTTTTTAGTTGTCTGTTACCAAAATGAAGTTTGTTCCCTACTATCTTTAGATGATGTGACCCATAAGTACTTTGAAGTTGGGAAGGCACAATTATGAGCTCATAGATTTATAGGTATCTGATACATTTCAATCTACTGGAGTTGTTCTTATTGATGCTGTCCTTATTACAAGAGCACAGGCTGACTATTCAGGTCCCCGAGTCTTTGGCCATGACTCTAATGTCCTTGCACATTTGCTTTGCTTTCTAGTGTCAATGTTTCAGGTTCATCATGCTCATTTTCTGTTCCAGACCTGGAATCTGACATTTCTCCAAGAAACTCTAGTTTCTTTAAGTGGAAAATGGTATTTAGAGTCTATAATGTTGGCACTAGAAGTGTTCTTTGCTACTGAGTTAGTCATTCTTTCAAGGCCTTTCATTGCACAGATTTTTTTTTTAAATGTGTTTTTATTTTGATAAAAATATATTGTGGTTCATGTTAACGTTTACTTCAATTTCAATGAGGGTTTTGTCTAATCTTTTGCTTATCCCAAATCTGAAACTGTCTCAAGCAAACATTTAAATTTGGTACAACAATCAGGGAAAAGTAAACAAGAATACAGTTTATTGATATTAAAATTGCCACAATTTTTTTAGATATGACAATGTTATTGTATCTCATCATATTTCCAGAAGCATACCATGTCTTCTAGAGGTGCACTCATGCCAAAATATTTACAGATGAAGTTGCATGAGTTACCGGATTTGCTTCAAGTGAATGTAGAGATGGTGGGAGAAATAGGCAGTGTATGGATGAAAGAAAACCAATTGGGAATTGCTCATTGTGGGCAGCAGCATGATGAACACCTGAGGTTCACTGCTCTAGTCCCAACATTTCCTATTTTGAGTTTCTTAATATATATCACAAAAGAATATGGTCTAGAAGATTATTGAATGAAATGGGGACACTGTTCACATTATATAATTAAGTGAAAAGATAGCTCTGCTACTTTATAAGTTTGAATTTGTAGATGAAAAAAGCAAAACACTGTAAGAACTTGCCCTAATGGATGAATGGCTTTCTCTGTGTTACAGATCATCATTTTGGTTTTTGTGTTTTTCTGTATATTTCAATTTTTCAATGGGAACATATACTAATTTTATAATCAGATCTAAAAGATAAATGTTATTGGCTAAGTGACTTTAAAACAATGAATACATCTCCATTTCCCTGTTTGGATGCTTTTATGATAATAGCATCTCCCGTTTTCAAGCTATTACCAAATGCTATTACCACACAGCTGCCTGAAAGCCCCACGCCTCTCCTGTCTCGTCACTTTCCTCTACTCCACATCTTTCCTGTCAGGGGCAACTCATCGGTCTCCTTCTGCTGAATATGTGAGTCCTGGAATTCAGGGTCCCAATTCCAAGGGGGAGAACACTGCTTCTGCTGCTCTCACAGTCTCCTTTCTCTTCCTTGTCTGGCTTCAGTTTTTCCAGACTTTGCATTTTCTCAAGCAGTTTTAGGTTTGCAGCAAATTGGAGAGGGCGGTATAGATTTTCCATCTTCCCCCACAGTGTTGCCTTTTCCAGAATGTTTTATTATGAACCTTTCAGACTGACTTCTTTTTTAGTAATTTGAATTGAAATTTCTTCCATGTCTTTTCATAGCTTGATAAACTCATTTCTTTTTAGGAGTAAATAATATTCCATTGTCTCACTTCATTCTGTATCAGAACTGGGGGTACAGGCCAGAGATGCGGAGGGTGAGAGGATTCACCAGAGACAGAGCAGGAAGCAGAACAGGCAGATCGATGAAGTACACTGCTGAGCAGCGGGCAGGTCAGGAGAGGTCTGCCGCGCCATGTGGTCACCTCCGGAGCAGGCGGGGATCAAACTCATGCAGAAGTGGCTTAAGCTTCTTAGTGCTGTGCTTTAACCCGCTGCGCCACCAGGAAGGGCCCACTTCCTTGTATAATTTTTAATATTGATGAGAACACATGGCCCTTGTAGAGTTCTTGCAAAATGCCAGGCCCTTTGCTAATTACCTGATCTACTTTAATGTAGTTAGTTTTCAAACAGCCTTAGGATTTATGAATTACTTTTAATCCTTAAGCTACTCCACATACTTACCGAGTAGAGGAGCATTATCACCTCACTGTTTCACTCTTCCGGTCTCAGTTGTCAGGTGTTCCAGCAGGTGCGACCTGCGCCACTTCCTGCAAGGTCAACTGGAACAGCAATCACCAGCCCTGGTTACCATTTCCTGATGAGCCACCACAAGCCCTGTCAGCCTCTGCCAGCTGTCAAGAGTTGTACACAGGCTGTGAGGCATGTCTTTGCCCTGGGGAAGTCCAGTTCCTCTTAATTATCATACTTAACTCACACCCCCAACTGGACCTGGGATAATAAAACCACTCCACAAATAACGGAACGCACATACCTGCCTTTCCTTAGAAATACTCAATCGTTCCCTGAAACTCAATGCATATGTATAACCTTCATATGAATATTCCAATGAGTGTGTATAACCTTCCTATAAAATAAAAAACAACAACATTGTAGGTTAAGAAGCCTGGGTTTGGTCCCAAAGAATGCCCTGGTATTGGCTGGCATAACTCCATAAACTCTTTTCTGTGGGTGTCTTCATGCTTCCATTAGCCTACATGTAAGTCATGGACCCCAGATTTTTTGTCCAAATAAATTTAACTCCGCAGCACAGCAATTTCTCTCCATACTGAATGGGTGCAGCTTAGGGAAAGCTGAAGTATTTGTCCTAGAAGAAGCACAATTGGTTTAAATTCATGCTGTGAAGTTCATAGTTTTCCAACTGTGCCCTGCTGCTGTCTTTTTAAGAGGAAAAGAAGGGGGACATGCCCTCAAATTACACTAATGATGAGATCTGTAAAACTTTGTAGGGAATTTAAGAAAGGATTGTGTTGTATTTATAAAACATTCTGTGTCCTGTGTGTTTTCACATTAGTCCTGTCAACTTGTTATTTTGTCGTTGACTTCATTGTAAAAGAAAAATTCAGTATGCACGATTATAAAATTTTGGGTTAAACAAAGTCATGTTCAAAATGCTGCAGAGAACCAACTGTAGAGATGCTTTGTACAAAGGGAGAAGAACCCAGATCCAAGGAGAACATTAAGAGGGGGAAAAGCAGGGAAAAGAACCCCACCCCAGAGTGTTCAGCAGCTGGGTGGTGGGGCTGCATTGCTCAGGGGTCCTAAAAGCAAGCAAAGGAACTAAAACACTCTCTCTTCAAGGAAATGTATGTACAGCAACTTTGACATCCTGAGCAATGTCATCTTTGGCACCACGCTTCTTAATGAAAACATGTTCTTTCAAGTCGTAAAAAAATAGAAAGTCCCTGAAACATAAAGCATGCCTTTTAGAAATTTAAACCAGACTAAGCAGTATTTCTCATGGAAGGCCATCTGCCAAAAATTTTGAGTCTATCTTGGAAAATGTCTTCCCTCTGGGAATCTCTCCTCTTCCCAGCTAAAGGCCGAATATTGGACTGGTCCCTGCCCTGGATGGCCGGTCGCACTGCAGCTGGGAAGAGGATTTTTCTTCATATCACATCATTCCTCCCTTTCTTTCACACACTAAATTTGATGCCCTTGGGACCTTGTTGCCACACTGTCTTGGAGGAGAATCTCACAAGCCATGGGGAGGAGTCCAATTGTCTATGAACGTAGTTGCATTTTCACAGGAATCTTGGAAAGAAAATGCCTTAAGTAAGAGGAAAAGGCTTAATCATCACAGTTTCAGGCTAGGAGAAACTAAAATGAAGGATATTTGGGAGTAGGTGGAGTCTCATGAACCCATCAAATTCCACTGTGTGAAGTACAGAACGTGGACTCTTTACAGAGTGTTTTTAACTGGGGCATTGCTGTCTGTGGACCTTTTTACTACACTGAAAGAGCAGAGAGATGAATAAGGCTGTACTTCAGAGTGGAAGGAGAGAGAGGAAGAGGGTATTGATAATAATAGTACAATCAGGAAGTACAATATAGTACATGGTGTGTGTGTGTGTGTGTGTGTGTGTGTGTGTGTGGTGATGGGGAGAGACTTTTGAGTTAAATTCATCCTGGAAGTTTTTCTCCTCTCATCAAAAGCTAGCAGAGTTCACAAATCCATTCCACAAAAGCAGGATACATGGGGAAAGGATTTCTAGGAATCTATAAGCAGACATTTTGAAAAACTTGCAATGAGATCCATCTCCTTCCTGAAGACACCAAATTCGTCCAAGTCCATGTGGTAGCATATAGAAGCAGAAATAGTTACACATGAGGGAACATACTTGGAAAAAAAATTAAAAAAGAATAGGAACTGTGAATAAATGCAGGCACATTCTCTGAAATTTAATTCATCCCCTTTATATGGACCTGACTCATTCAGACTGAATTGTGGTGGGACAATGGAAAATTTGGACAAGTACACCATTTTAGAAAAGGATCAAAAGGCACTATAGAATTGGGCCTCAAACCCAAACCAGAATCAAGTCAGCCCTGAAGGCCATCTTGGTTAATTAATGTCTTTTATTTAATAAGTCATACCTATAGCATCTATGCTATGTTCTAGACACCATTCTATTTTATACAGACTAATTCAGCCTGATAACACTTTGATAGGTTCTACGTTTTCCCCCATTTTATAGATAAGTGATTTGTAAATAAGAAACAGGTAATTAAATTTGACCACAGTCCTGTCACTATCCAGTGCTAGGATTCAAACCGAGGGAGTCAGAACCAGAGTCAGCATGCTTTGCTAGATAAGGAGAACGTGTTTCTGAATACAAGCCCTTTCACATGAGCTGGCTTGGAGACAAAGAGTCTCAAGTTTCATAACTTTTCTTGCTCAAGTTCAATTCATTTTCCAAAGTCAACTTATCAATGTGGAAAATAAAGCCATATTCCAGTATTCTAGAACCACAACATAGACATATAAGCTGGTTATTATACTCTCTCCCCTCTTCCCTGGACATCTCCTTCCCTGATGGACACAGACATCTTATCCCAATCTGAATTCTTTTTTAAGAGTGGTCATGGTATTCACTTTCTTGACCCATTTCCTCAGTGGGGTGTCTTGCCCATGTACATGGGATTTTAATATTAACATTCCTCCTGGGAATGAAAAATGCTTTCAGTCCTTTCACTACCTCTTCCTCAGACATCGACTCTTTACTCTGCTCAAGAACAGTGACTCATTTCTTGAATACATCCCTGTATATTTCTCCTCTATAAAAGAGTCACCAAGCTTCCTGGAATCTAGAATATTAAGTAGTATTGAAGAGGATGAAGAAGGGGGAACTTATGATCTCCTTCAAATATTTGGAAAATCAAGATCTATCTGTCAGGAAGCATCAGAAATTCATCAAGGATAAAATGTTATGTTATTTATAGCTTGTTGTGCATTTAATGAATCGTGGATAATTCATTTCATTGTTCTGGTTCAATAGCTCTTGAGTTATTATTGTTTTCATTGAATTCCAGGAAAGGTCCATCTTCAGTCGTGACAAAGGAGAGATATTTGAACTGGTTTGACCATCCTTTGTCCCGCTGAAGCCCCCACCAGCTGCTATTTGCAACAAAAATTTGTTATCCATGTGTTCCAGAAGACTAAGAGCAGTTTCTCCCCTTCTCCCAGCCTTGGGGTACTTAAACAAGGCTTATTCATAGCTAGGTGTCCTAAGTCTTTACTGCTCACTCTGCCTTGCTAAAAGGAAGGTCAGCAAAGCTTCTATATCTCTATTTCTCACTCCGAGTGATTTTCAAGTTTCTATGTCAATAAGTGTAATTGGAGTCTACTCAGGTAATGGTGTCCTGACTGAAGGGACTGGATTATGCCGCTTAATTGCCCCAGTTTGACAACAGATGTGGGAACAGAGGCAACAATGCATCAGACCAGAAGCCACACTGTTGCATGAAGCATCTCTTGGTTGCCACATATAAAAGTCGGTGTACTTGGCCCTCCCTGGTGGTACAACGGGTTAAAGCCCAGCACTGCAAGCTAGCCACAGTCATAGCTGCTTCAGTACAAGTTTGATCCTGGCCCAGAGGTGATCTACATGGCGCAGCAGACCTCTCCTGTCTCACCATAATAACTGTTCTGTTCCCCACTCTGTCTGTGGTGAAACTCTCACTGACCTTGCACCTCTGGCCTGTACCCCAGTTCTGTATGCATAAAATAAATAAATCTTAAAAAAAGGAAAACACAAAAACTTGGTGTCTTGGGCCAGTTGTTGGCAAAACAGAGAAAAGGGAAGTTTTTCCCCCGCCCCCCCCCAAAATTTTCTGCATCTCTTATAATTCCTTTTTCTCTTACCCCATCCCAGGTTCCCCAAACTTTGTATTATTTTTCCTTATTTCAACCATATTTTACCTTCAAAAGAAATCTGAATCTACTCATCAGATCGTGGAAATAGCTGGCAATAAAGGAAATTTCCTGGCTTTTTAATGAACTCTGTGCATCTCAGTCTGGCTAAAAAATGCTAATTCTGAGGTAGCACTCACCCTCAGGGAACTACATTGTGAAAAATACCCGCTGGGAATCACAGTGTTAGTTGATATATTTGGGAAAAACAAGGCTGTGGGTGGAAGGAATGAAGGACTAAGGGAGTTACTGCAGTAGCTGTCGGAGACAGGTCTCCTGGGATTAACCTGTTGCCTCTTTCTTCCATCTTATTTAGTATGTGGGCCTTTGCATATGTAATTAAGGTAAAATGAGGTTGTACAGGAGTAAGGTAATCCCTGATCCCACATTACTGGTTATAAGAAGAGGGGAAGAGATGCAGAGATAGACACAGAGGGACGACTGTGTGGGGACACACAGGGAGTGGGTCATGCAACAACAGAGCCACTTATAGACATCATGTGTCTATAACCAGGAGTGCCTCGCATTGCTGGCAAATGCCAGTGGGTAAAAGAGGCAAGGAAGGATCATTTGCTACACTTTCAGAGGGTGCTCTGGAACACCTTGGATTTGAGTCTCTAGACTCCAGAAATGTGAAACAAGAAATGTCTGTTGTTTTAATTCTCTGGTATTTTGTTATAGCAGCCTTTGCAAACTAATAGGCTCCCCAAGCAAACGTTTCCACAAATTACAAGATGCAGGCAATTACCAGCCTGATTCCTGCCTACAGCGGTCTCACTGGTGAGTCAGCACTGTAGGTCTGTGTTGTTTTTCATTCCCTGGTCTGACCCACACACCATGCAGTCAGTGACCTTGGGTTGCTTCCTGAGCTTTCAGAGGAAGAACGACATGATGTGGTTCGACTTGGGCATCTTCAGGATTAAACCAAAGGTCCAACGGCTGGAAAGGAATCAGTAGAGTAACCAAATAAAGCTCCGTTTTCAATCCTGGATTTTCAGTTTCTCTGGAGCTAGAGAAACCAGTTGTTTGAGTTTATGGGATGGCGGTGGGGTCATCCAGGCAGAGCATCCCACTATTCAGAGTTCCAGGTAGTCAGAGTCTTCCTTACACTGGAGTCTGTGCTCCCTCTATGGAGTCTGCAACCTGGCACAGAGATCCCTGACTTTGCAGAAGGAGACAAGGAAATGGAGCAGGAAGTGGGAGGGCACAGAGTATCTGTAAGCACCCCCAGAGTCCCAGCCAACTGCAAGCATGGCAGGGGAGAGTTGGAGGTGAGGTGAGCGCAGTGGTTATTTCAGAATGCCCGTGGTTTGTCTCATCCCACTTCACTCTCCGACACTTTTCTTCCTGGAGTCTGTGGCTGTGCAGCGTCCTGGAAATAACAGCTATGAAAACTATCACTTCTCAAGTGCCACAGAGTGTACATCTATGATCTCCTAGCCTCAAAGTAGCTGCAAGACGTGTACATTCCCCATGTTCTAGATTAGGCTCAGAGCGACGCCAGAATTTGTTCAAGTTCCTAGAGCCATCTGTGGCTGAACCTGCAATGACGCAGACAAGACCATGTCCCTACTAGGTACACCGCTGCCCACGAGGACAGCATCCCTTGGGCTAGCCTCAGGCAACAGGATTCTCTGCTAGTCAGTTTGTCCTTCAGTTCGGAAAGCTTCCTGCAGGCTAACTGATTATAGTTCTTGTGGCCGTTCTCATCATCTTCCTGTGTTGTTTTTGAGCAATGTAGACATAAAATGAAAACTCCCAGATCAAGCAGAAAGTTCCCTGACCACTTCATGTTTTTGCAATAGTTGCACTTCATTAAAACCCAATTTGCACTTTATTTAGAAAGCCCCTGTTACACCTGTGGCATTCTCATCATACAGTTTGCCTAAAGCATTTCTGTAGAGCAACACAATACCCTGAATTTAGGGGAACAGAAGAATAGAAATGATCCAAACCCACAGGGCATCTAAGTACACCTCACTTCTTTAAATATTTAGAGGACTGGCTAAGGACAAGGTTTATCTTGCTCCTAAATTTCTTTCTGAAAATTATTTGATCAACACTTCAGGCTTTTGCATATGTATTTCTAACCTGTGAGCCTGTATAGCAATTAAGCATAATTGTTAAATTTTGGTTTCACTAAAGAGAGAAAGGTCAAACCAAGGGGATTAGATAAACAGGATTATTTCATTTTACAAATGGGTATTTAAAACTTCTCAAATGAAGATTGCTTGTAGAAATGGCTTTTGATACATGATTTTCTGTCTCAGAAGGTTATAGTTGGAGAAATGACCTTGTTGTCATGTGAGATTTAAGTTTGTCATGAAGAAGAGCAGTGGTCAAGAAATTTTTTTCTGCCAAGGACCATAAAAATATTTCTGTAGCTTTTGCAGCTATTTGGCTTTGCCATTTTAGTGTAAAAGTTGGAATGGACCTAGCACACAAGTGGATCAGAAGACTTGATGAGTGATTGTGCTCCAATAAAAGCTTTTTACAAAACAGTCAGCAGGCTGGGTTCGGTCCATGCACTATAGTTTCCTGACCACTGAAATAAGGTAACCAGAGCAAAAGTTATCTAAACCCTGGAAGAGTTGGCTGAGATACTCCACTGCAGGAAGTTTTTAAAAACAGAAGGGACAGTCAATTGAGTTACACATGTGAGTTCCTCCACTTTTGACTATAGAGAACTCTGCATAGCATAAATGCTAGGCACGCTTACAGGACCCTCAGAGCCGGACAGGCAGAATTTATATCTTTATTTTTGTCACAGGTCTACCAATTACTTAGACCTTTTTCCCTATGCATACTTTTAAAATTGTTTTAAACTAAGAGTCTGGCTTTGCTATTGTACACGTAGGTGGCTGGATCCCTTTAGAGTCTGCAAGTTTTGGGTGGCCCTGAGTACCCCTCGGTCATGTGTTAATGGTTTTACTGCTCCCCCACTATCCAGCCCCTTCCTCACCATGCCCAACATCTAAGGTTCAAGGGAGTCATTTGACATGTGATTGTTAAGATTAAGGGCTCTTGTTCCTTGGGGGGCAGGAGGTGGGGTGAATAGTGTGTGCCACAAGGCTCTAAGAGCTCTTGCAGTGTGCCTGGAAGAGGAAGAAGCAGTTAGCCTTTCTCACTTCTCCACACCTCAGAGGGCTCAGAAGGCTGCTACATCAGAGGGTAGCATAGAGATTAGCAGACAGGGAGCAGGTGTGGTGTCACCTGGTCACACTGTTGCCTCCCTCCCCCCCCCCCCCCCCCAGTGATAATGGTGTGTTCTGGGGCAGACTAGCTGACTCAAAGCATGGCCTCAGGGACACACACACACCTGATCCTGGACCAGCTCATCCACCCAGTGCTGATTCTCTGACTTGGGCACAAAAAGAACGTTTCTCTTTCTTCCCTGCTCACATGAAGTTGGTGAAGGTGGGCTAGGTAGTGTTATTCCAGAAAGAGAATGTTTGGAAGATAAACAGTGACAGATACTGATATTGAATTTTGGCACAATGCTCAATAGAGAGAGCCTAAGACTTTAATAACCAAGTTGCATTATAAACAACTCAGTTGACTAGATAAGGCTTCAGCAAGATGCATGCTCTGGGTAGATTGGAATATTGAAAGAAGTTTTGAGAAAACAGCAGTCTTCGTTTAAAACAAATATTTGCATTATATACTCCAGTCCAACACTTGCAGTTATATGTGGATAGCATTGTTGGAAAGCTATTGTGTAACCTTTTATTTTCACAGGGCAATGTATCAGGAACATTTGTCCATGTCAATATACAGTTTCCTACAACATAATTTTCAGTGTCTATGCAGCACTCCATTATATAAATGTGCTTTATTTAACTAGTGTATTGTTGGACATTATCATTCTTCTAGCTTTTTGTGATATAAATAAATCTGATGAAGAATCTTACACATAAATCTTTTCACACATCTCTGATTATTTCCATAAGATAAATTCACAGTTAAGGAATTGCTGGGACACGGGGTATTTGTATTTTGAGTTTTTGAACATCCTTTAGATGGTGAGTATTTATTACATGGCCACTAGAAGTCAATTTTAAAGCCTGATATCCTTTTCTATACCTCTATTCTGAATCAGTGATCTGAACTGACTGAAAGGACAATTGTCCAACCCATTCCTCTTTCCTTCTTATGTCAAAGGGTGAATGTGCTAGTAAAATCAGCAACACTATACGTGTTGCACGTTAGCCTTGGTTCAGCCAAGATGGCCGTGTTCTTCTAATATCAGCAATAGTAATGGAAACAGCCTTTTCCGAGAGCTGATTGTATGGCAGGCAGCATTTATAGTGCTCTATACGTGCTAAAAGTCCAATAAGCTAAATGCAATTATTCTCCCTTAATGTGGAGCAAAATGTTTAAAATAAGAAACAAAACTGTGTTCTAGAAAGAGTTAAGTGCCTTGATCAATGTAGTTTCTTCCTCTTAAAATGTACCATCACCACCTGGATTGTTTCAGTATTTCTGCACATTGTATTTATAATTTGCATCAGATCTTAAAGAGTTCATTTTCTCTTTTACAGATTGAAACAAAGACTCATAGAGAAATTCTCCTCTGAATTTGAAATATTATGCTTGGCAAGTCTTGGGGCCCTTTGTGGCAAAATCCTTCCGAAGCTCTCTCACTGTATCTTAACAATTTTTTCCTATTGCACTCAGGCAAGAACACCTTTTCCCACTCTTGTCATTTTAATTACCCCTCCCTGTTAATCCTGTGGTTTGGAGCTGTGATTCTCAAAGCTCTTCCCAATGCTTTACCCACATAGACATGTGTTATCTGCTCCCCAGCTAGAGAGATGCATCCTAGCTCTAATTCCCAAGCACAGTGTTGTGACATCCTGTTCCAGTCAGTTGTGGAGTTTGCCACAGGCAATTTGTTATAAGCCATGCAGATGTGAGGTTTGCAAATGGAGTACTTATGTAGATTGAAGTGGACTGGAGATTATCCTTGTCCTAAGGTCACTTCCGTATGTCCTGAGCTGTCTAGAAGGGACAGAAGCAGGTGAGAAGCAGGAAGACACAACCCATGCTATCTCTCTACCTGGGGAGCAGGTGACACGTGTCTATGTGGGTAAAGCATCGGGAAAAGCTTTGGGAATCACAGCTCCAAACCACAGGATTAATGGGGAGGGGTAATTAAAATGACAAGTGTGGGAAAAGGTGTTGTTGCTGAGTGCAATAGGAAAAAATTGATGACATTCATTCCTAGTCTTCTTTCCTTAACTAGCATCAGGAAGTCAAATTCAGCTCCCTACGACAAAAATACACAAGTGAAAATCGAGGAAAAAAGACAAGCGCTGTGTACACACTAGGGAGAGATGGTGCAAGAACATATTTATGCTTGAGCATGTCAAAGGCTATCAAGATGGTCATGAAAAGAAGGGGCCCTCCCGAAAACTTTGTTGTTAAATAGATTTTTCCCATCAATGAACAGCTTGCCAAGGCCAGATAAGCAGTATGAACACCAGGAAAAAAGGTTTCCATGTGTTTTTTTCAGAGACTTGTCCTTAATAATTCATTTGCTTATAACTTCAGAAGGAAATTGCCACCCCGCACCCTCTGACTGGTTGGGAAAAGTCCCTTCTGACAGTGGTACACTGTCTTCTTCCTTCCTAATGGGTGCAGCTCAGGTTATCAGCTTCAAGCTGGCTGCTGAGCAATTAGTCACTGAGGTCAAGGCCACAGGCCATAAAGCTAATTGGGAAAGTTAACTCGTTGTATTTCAGTTACAGCCAGGATGTCTGATTCCAGAGAAACACTCTTCAATTTAACAGCTATAATCAGGGCCAGAACAAATCCTGCCTGAACTGGACAAGTGCCTCAAAGAGGTACCATTTCAGGGTAGATATAGGCACATGGGTCACAAATCACTGTCATTCTCTGGTATTGAAGAATAAACACTTTCCCATTTAAGGGTGGCCTGATTAATAGGACTCCCTACTCTCAAGCACTTTCTGTGCACCTCCATATGGCTGGCCTTCCCCGATTTCACAGGCATCTTGCCCCAAATGACTGTTCTAGAGATAAATATCAAAAGAACATCATCCCTTTACACAGCAATCTTCTGAATTTTGAGGTTGTTCTGTGTGGGATGAGTTTTTAAAAAATGTTTTCCTTTTTTCCTTCGTAAAAGTCACATGCATATGCATTGTAGGAACAATAAAAATGCAGACAAGCAAAAACTTAAAAAAAAAATAAACCTCCTTTAGTTAGTGCAGGAGGAATTTTTTTTTTTTTTTTGAAGATTGTGTAAGCAAGCGGGGTATATCATTTAATGATTTGATTAAATTAGGGGTACCCTTATATTAAGTTCTATCCTCTAGGATGATCATGACTACTTCTCTGTACCATTGCTTTTATCAGTTGTTTAATCAAAACATTCTCATGATGGCTATTTTCTCTTAAATAAATGACCATCTCCCCGAGAAATGCCATCAGAGGGCTTTCACAAATTATGTAGCATTCTTTCACAAATTATGTAGCATTCTTTAGATAACTGCTGCTATTAAATATTAATAAAATAAAATTAATAAATTATAAATTAATAAAATAAATTGCTATCACTGTGGAAATTAAGAATTTTAGATGAACTTATGGAAATAAGTACTTTGGAGTACAGGAAGAGGAACTAGTGAGTTTGATCACATAAGAATGTTTTTTCCTGACATCCAGCTTCCTTAATAAATATCCTCACAAAGCACAGAGTTGTAGAAAACGTTATTTTTAAAATGTGATAAAAACATACAAAATGAAAAAAAAAGTGATAGATACAAGGCTTTAAAGCATTTTCATCTCTCTTGCTTTGCCTTAGTAAAGGCCAACTTTAATCACATCTACTCTTAATAAGTCAAAGTGGTTGGGCAGTTGATTTCATCTCACATTTCTACATCTACTAGGAAAAAGAAACAGACAGTCCCATGGCTCTAAAGCAGAAACGTTTCTTTGGCATAGGATCATAATTTTCAGATCAAGGATCATAATTTTCTAATTCTAAGATTTGCCATGAGAGGAAGGCAAAAAATAGAATGGGGAGAAAGGACAGGGACAGTTAGTGTTTACTTCATTAACTTAGAAGAATTAGGTAGGGGAAGTGTTGGGGTAAAGCTGTTGATTGCTCCTCCTTTATAATTGGGAACTCACAAGTGTACGTGAATCCCACTGGCTCCCAAGGAAGGAAACAAGCCTTCCAATCCCTCTGACTCAGGAAGGAATCATTGCCGGGAGCTGGGTGGGCTGGAGAAGCTCTGCCTGACCACATGTCATCTGTGCTGAGGGAGCTGGGATTCTTGTCTTGGAGAACAGTAGGTTGGTGGCGTGGTGGAATCTGACGTGTAGAGACCTGCCCTTCTGAACAAGCTTGGTGGGCAGTGTATTTCCAGGAGAGTTGGAGTCCCGCACCCTTTCTTTATGAAGAAGATGACTTGAGTGCTGATGGACAGCCAAGGTACCTAAGATGGGTCACTTTGGTGTGTTCAATATTTGAGTTAAGGTCAATCAAGACTGAAGAGGAATGTTTAGCACTCTATTAACTACAAGGATGAAAGTTAGAGATACTACCCAGAATTAGGATCTTTTTTACAGAAATAACCTGTTGGAGAAACATCTATACAGTAGAGCAAGCACGTGATTACAGAGCATCTGGTCTTCACCAGATTATAAGTCACTCTTCTCTCTTTGATACCCCAGGATATAAGGATTTATGTCCTTAGCTTAGGATAAACATACCTCACTTTGCCATTTGTACTTTAGAATCTACATCCGTACACATTTCCATTCATATGTAATTGAATGTGCTCTTGCTCCTAGTAATCTATCTGATGTTAATTTGACTGCTTGACTAGACCATGACAAACCCTAGAGGTATGGAAGAATTTCCTCCTCACCACTAGTGTCGCAGAGAAAAACCTTTAACTCATGAAATGCAGAAGGCAGGGAAACATCAGAAGATTTATTTTTTACCTTGTTTACTTGCAGATTTGCTGTATGATCTTCAACAAGTCACTTCATAACTTGAGTTTTTAGTTTCCTAATGGGCATAATGAGAGATTTCCACTTCCAATGCAGTGATTCTCCTCATTTGGGGGTGTAGTCTTATGTCCCCTTTACAAGTAGAGAGTTGCTGCTGGTTGGTTGCTTCAAGTTCTACTAGAGCCTATTGCCCACAGGTGTTAAAACAAAACAAATCCAAATACCACTGTTTCAGTGTTTTTTTTTTTTTCCAATTTCACTCACAACAAGCTAATACTCTTTCTCTCCTCTCTTTTTTTTGACTGGGGCAGCAGCAACTATCACAATGCGGCAGGTTTTCCAGAAGGAGGGGATGAATCACTGAAAACTTGTTAAGTCTCCTTCAGTCTGGGTGGGCACAGCCTTTGCTCTTCAAACCATGGCTGTTCAAATCCATTGTCGCCTCAGCTTCTCCTCTTTCCCATCTACTGGATTTGTAAATGATGTTTTTGCCTCAAACCAGAAACCAGTAGAGACTACTAATCCCTCTCTAGTCTACAGATCTGCTCTCCAGTCTACCACAAAACATGCAAATATTTCACCTACTTCTCTCCAGCGCCAATGTGCCAGGCCTTGTCCAAATCTGCATGTCTCACTTGAGCTGTTCCACAGACTTCCTGGTGCTTCCCCATGCCCACTCCCTTCTTCTATACATTCTACCCACAGCAAAATAATCTTTCTAAAATATAAGTCAGATCATTTCACTTTCATGCTTGAAACTTGCCAAGGCATCTCCCTTTTGTACTTAAAATCCTTTCTCTGGCTCACTAGACCATATGCTGGATCTTTGGTCTCCTTTCACCCTGCTGCTCCCTGGAGCCTTAGATTACCAGCACCATTTCCTTCTGAAATCCATTCCCACCTCTGTCTAGGACATGCTCATTTCCATCCTCCATCTGCCTAGTTCCCAGTCATGTCGTAGCTCTCTACTTGAATGTCATTTCCTCCACAGGGCCCACTTTGTCTTCCTTTCCCTAAATAAATCAAGTCCCTCTTTACAACCATTGCAAATCAGAATTCTGTGTTTCCCTGCTCACTTTGCTGTAAACCATGCCCACCCCAATGTGGTTCCAGAAGGGTGGCCATGGCCGCCTCTTGCACTGCAGCATCCCAGTGCCCACCACTGGCCCTCCACTGTGAGGCCCATTCTAAAACTTGTCAGGCAACGCAGCAGATGATAATTTCTTTGTATGTTTCCCCACTTTTTTTTTTTAAAGATTTATTTATTTGTGCATACAGAACTGGGGTACAGGCCAGAGGGGCAAGGGTGGTGAGAGGATTCACCAGAGACAATGGGGAGCAGAACAGGCAGATGTTCGAAGTACACTGCTGAGGGGAGCAGCGGGCGGGTCGGGAGAGGTCTGCCACGCCATGTGGTCACCTCCAGGGCAGGTGGGAATTGAACTCATGCGGAAGTGGCTTTAGTTTCTTAGTGCAGTGCTTTAACCCCCTGTGCCACCAGGGAGGGCCCTGTTTCCCCACTTTTAAAGACCTCTTTGAAGAGCCTTTGGTTTTGGATTGGGTGGACCTTATTTGAGAGTTACCATTCTCCACATCTCCTTTGTCTAAAAGTGCAGAAAGTTTAAGACTCTGAAAGGAGTACTCAAGTCTTCAGGACTTACAGCCTGGTGAACAAGAGCAAGGGCCTGGGTCACTCACTGCCCAGGCGTGAGTCTTAACTCTCCTTCCTAGCAGCCAGACTGGGCAGGTAACTCAGCTTCCTCAGCTCCAAAATAAGGATAATAATAGAACTCAACTGACAGTTGAGGGTAAATTTGGTAAGGAATGCAAAATGGCTAGTCCAGTGCCTAACCTCATGCCACAAAGATAGTATTTAAGAAACAGGAGCTTCTATTCATGTTTTACTTAACCCAGGAAGAAACTCCAAATATCGAATGCTACTCCAGGGAATTTTTTGAGGCGTCATCTTTCTGTGTCTCCCCACCATATATACCCCACCCTCTATTTTTTGGTCCCATAAGGTCACCAGCAAAATGTAATTGATTTCAATTCTTCCCCTACACATTTGAAGCCATAAACAGATCTGAAATGGCCAAGCCAGCAGTGTTATATTACTTAAACTTTGGCAAGAATAATCAAGTTTAGGAACAACTGTCATGTTAAAGTCATGTCACTCTTTCCTAGAGAGCGCTGGTGTACTGACTGGCTCAGTGGAGCAGCGATCTTGCAAGAAGCTGCTGCCTGCTGCCACATCACATCACTGGCTTGCGGGGGACTTGATCCAGCCGCAGTGGGGGAGAGGGGTGAGGAGTGGGAGGACACGCTTGTGCAGTCGGTGGTTTACTGCTCTTGAGTGTTGCCACAGCACACCCAGTTCCAGGGCACTAAGAAGAATTTAGCATTCTACTCCTACAGCCCTCCCCCACTTCCTGGCTTCAGCAACTTGGTTTCACATGAGAAGCACATCCCGAGTGCTCTGTGTAGGTGGTGGAGAGGGAGGAGGTGAAATGCAAGCTTTATTTTCCCGACTGTCTGTCATCCAATTCCCCGCTTTCCTTTGACTTTCATGAGTGATGAGGTCATCCCGGCGCAGGAAAATCAAACTCCTATTTTTCAAATCCAATAAAAGCCGGCATTGTATGTCTGCGTAAACAGAGGCCAGACGGGGAGGGTGGGGGGAACACGAGTGGCCGCCCTCTGGTGGTCGCCTGTGACAGTAGTGCCCAGCGTGCCTCCAAACCGCGACAGGGAGGCGGAGACCGGTGCGTGCTCAAATGTAAGTTAAAATTAGATCAATAGTCAGCTTGGCTCTCTCAATCAATGCTCTCAGGGAGAGCATGCAACTATCTATTTATAAGCTAAACCCGGCATTATCTTCCTCTTTTAGGATGCAAAGATCCATTACTGCTCACGGCAGGGGAGAGGAGCTGCAGCCTCCACTTTAGGGCTTCGCTGCTGCCCGACTTGCTTGCGCCAGCCTCTGCTGCGCGCGTGGGCGGGGGAGAGGGAGGGCGCCCTTCGTGGCTGCACTGCCCTCTACGGAATTCCATCCCTGCGTCCACCCCCGCCTCGGACTTGCCTCAAAGGATTTCTTCATCTTTAACCAGAGAGGGCCCAAGAGGCAAAACACCATCACGGGCCCTCTTGTAGATGCAGAGTGCACGCAGGCCACATCTCACTCAGCACGCTCTCCTGATTGCCTGGTGATGAAGGTTTCCAACTGAGCGTCCCCATAGGCTGCTTTACTCAGTCCTTGCTCAGCCATTGCGGCTGGGAAGAGCTGCAACTGCCCTCACCCGCAGTGTGAGGGAGTGGATTTACACAACCCATCTGTTTACGTTCCGGTTAAGGTCTCCATGGCCAAGCACTCCATCCTATCATGAGGGGCCAGTACTTCTGGGCATTCCCAGGCCCATCTGCCCAGTGGGTAGAAGTCATCTCCCATTCTTGAAAAAAGTGTCTACCATTAGCACTTGTGGTCATGTGAAATTGTTCTCAGTTTTTGAAAGATGCTGCAGAAAAATAAGCAAAACCTGATACAGCACAACCTCCTTGGAAACACAAGACCAAATCATATTCTGGGGGGAAAAATAGACATTCTAATCTTAGAGAAGATATGTATATTATGTATATAACTTATACGTAGAGACGTTTTTCTTAATGTTTGCCTTATCTTATTTTGGAACTTTTCTTACTAGGTACATGCTGTATTTCAGTAGAAAAACTTTGAAGAGTCAAAGGATTTCAGTGTTAGCTTAAATACACATTAGACATATTTATAGAATTAATTTATTAGCTGCTATGTTGCCTGATATAAGAGGATCTTTGAAACTAAAGATAGAAACTGAAGCATTCTTCTTTTAGCAACAACCTTTTCCCTCCTCTTCAAATTCTTGTTGGCTTACATCCAAAATACATCCTGTATCTGTCCCTTTCTCCCCATCTGGACTGCTGCTAGTTTAGTTACAAGTCACCCTTCATTATCCTTCACCTGGATTTCAAAAATAGCAGCTTGTCTGGTCTTCACTTTCACTGACTGCTTTCTACTCCCTCCACATAGCAACCAGATTGCTCTTTGAAAATGTAAATCATATTTCTTTTCTTTCTAAAATCTTCCTTGGCTTCTCATTGTACCTCAGCGGCTCCCCAGTTCTCCATAACCAAAATGCGCTGGCTCCTTGCCACCCTGCTCAGGCCCTCTCATCTCACTTTCTAGCATGTTTCAATAATCACTTTCTTTGGGGGCCTCAAACCCACAAACTCAGCGTGTGCTGTTCCCTCCCTGTGGACCTGTCTCAAAGGATCTGCTCCCAGCTCTCTCTCACTGTCATCCTTTGGTTTCAGCTCAGGTATCAGAGACAGCTGACCACTTCCTGCCCATCCAGAAGTTGTCATAGCATTACCCTATTTTATCTTCAACATACACAAAAAATGACTTTCTAATCCATCAAATTAAGAGTTTTTTCTACCTTTCCACAAATTAGAATGTAAGCACTATGAAAACAGGCTACTTACCTTTCTTCATTATAATTTCTTTCAGTTCTAGGCCAGTAGCTGACCCATTACTGGTCTTCAATATATGTTTGTTGAAAAAAATTATTGGATGTGATTTCCTAGTAACACTATGCTTACTCTGCCTTGAATTTGATATTTTATGTCCATATGCTTTCTCCTTCAAGTGTGAACTCCTTAGGGCAGGATCGTGTTGACTTCACTTTATTCCCCATGTCCTTATGGGGTCTGGCCCATTAGGAGTATTTAATATGTTTATTGGGTTGAATTGCTGTAAGTGAATAGATATTAAGCTATATAATAGGACTTTATCCCAGATCCAGCTTTCAGCAGAGAAACACAAAAATATTAAGACATTCAAAGGGAAAATAAATTGTCGTTTCGATCCTTGTAGCACCCTAAACACACAACACTTGCTTTCAATATTTTCAAAGTATGTTTATATCCATCATTTTATTTGATCTTCATACCAGCTCTGTGATATGAGCCTTGTGAAGGCTCTTTACAAATGTAGAGCCGAACGAAGCTCTGGGGCATTAATTGACCCACTCAAGCATACACAGCTAATAGGCAGCAGAGACGGGCCTACAACCTGCTAATTTGAAACACCCACAATTATGCACACATGTGAGCCTATGCATACATGCTTATACTCACAGCACCCACCCTTCTCAGCAACAATTTGTGATCTGGATCACATGGGATCATAATCGCCAAGTACCTCACCAACAGAGCCTGGCTTATGACAAGCTCTGAATAAATGACTCTTCCTATCTCTTCTCTGTCTCTTGTTGTCATTATCTTCCCAGCCCAATAAGGGAAAACACATCTCTCTTCACTTTATTTTTTTCCTTACTAGATTGATCTCCAAGGTTCTCCTTATTACTATGAAATTTTAGTGCATAATATTAATTGGAGACTTTCATAGACCTAAGCAATAGTAAGTGGATTTTTGCTAACTGGCACCCTATTTCTTTTTCTTTTCTTTTCTTTCTTTCTTTTTTTAATTGTAAATCCAACCAATGAAAAACATGTGTGAAAACCTACCAGAACACAGCTTTGCTTGTTATACAGTTCAGTGTCAATGAGAACATGGCACATAAAATGCTAAAGCTTATCAGCTATAAACGAACACTTAGCATAACACAGCCAGAGGGGCTCAGCAGTGTCCAAACATAGCTTTACAATAGGCAAAATAAATCAGGAGCCCATTCTAATCATTCATTCATTTATTATTTACTGAGTATATTTTCTGTGCCAAGCATTGTATTAAGTGTTGGGAAAACAGAAGCAAACAAAAATTTATGAGGTCTCTGCTGAGATGGGTTTAGTAGGAAAAAAATCTGAAACCAAAAATCATACCACAGAGAAGATTGTTGTGAGAAACAAAGCAGGAAGGAATGTCACAGGGAATCCAGGGGCGAGTTCCTTGAACATATGAAGACTAAGCTGAATGATTTAATGCTAGTCCTAACTAACATTTCTGTTCTCTCATCCTGCTATCTGCCAGGAGGTTGTCTAGCTGCTAGGGGTTACAGTAGGGCTTCGAGACGAACACCTCTGCTATCATGTCCTTTCATTGCAAAGGGGAGGCAGAGAGTAAGCTCATAAAGAAATACAACAGAAAAGCATGCTATATGCTGATATTTCTGCTAAGGAGAAAAATAAACCATAGAAGGAAGAAGGGGAAGGTGAGGGGTACAGTTTCAAGCAGGAGCCCCTAAATCTTCATTAAGTACTGGGTCTCAGGAAGACCCAGTGTGGTAAAAGAGCAAGCGATGCTGATGTGGGGAGTGGATGGCTGATTGCAGAGGGAAGAGCTCTCTGGAGGGGTCTCTGTGAGTAGCGGCCCTAAGGCGGGCGGAATGACTGGCTTGTTTAAAGCCAGTGGAGGAACCCACGGGTAAGCAGTCGCCAATTTCCAAGAGGTAAGGAAACTTTAGGGGCCTTGTTGGTGACTGTAAAGATTTTGCTGTATGTAATGAAAAGGCCTTGGGAACTTGGGCAAATGATTGTCATTACCTGACGTATGATTTAGTGGTCACTCTGGCTGCTGTGTGGAGAGCACATGTGAAGTTCCTGGCCGGGGCTAAGAGTCTTACCAGGTGATCTCATTTTCTCTTCACTAAGCCGAGAGGTAGTCATTTTACAAGTGAGAAAACCAGGGTGTGGGGACTTTAAGAGCTTACTCAGTGTCACACATCTAATAGCTACAAACAGGAATTAAAAGGCCAGCTTGTGATGATAGGTAGAACCCAAGCTGTTAAACCACAATAATAGAGAGACTGGGGTGATGGGTGGTGTGTTAAGAGAAAGAATACTGCCACTAATTGAGGGCTTTCTAGTCACTGCCCAAGCTTTTCTCATCCATTTTATTTCATTCTCACAAAAACCCTATTGGTAGGGTTGAATTTTTGAATTTTGAATCATTGAATTTTTACTTGAAAGGAAATGGAGATTCAAAGAAATTATGTAACTAAACTGTGTTCAAACAGTTTATAATTACAAGTTAGTGTTTAGTATCTGAAGCCCAGGTCTTATTGCCTGCCAGATAAGTATGTTGAACTTAAAAAAAAAAAAAAAGTACACACACACACACACACACATACATATTTACTATAAGGAGCCTATAATTAAATCTTGTGTTAGATCATTCTATCTTTTTGGATTGGAGTGTTTATTTATATGGTTGCTGAAATAGTTGGTTTAATTCTTTCTATTTACTGATTTTTTCCATTTATTCCATCTATTTTTTTATCCCTTTCTCAATTTTTCTCCTCTACTGGTTTTTCATTATATATTCTTGATGTTCTTTTAGCTTTCACCCTAGGGAGCCCGTGCCTTCCTCGCCTTTCGGTATAGGCACTTTCAGTAGTATTTTTACTGCTTCACAAGTAATGCAAAATGTTTTATCTCATTTAGACCCCTCAAGTTCTTTATGATAATATATACAATTTTACTTTGACATTATGTTCTCAGAAATTTTCCCTTATTTTTGTTTTAAAAAGTCAATATTTTAAAAATATTTGTGTACATAGTTATCTTTTATACTGCTCCTTATTCCTTCTAAAAGTTTAATATTTCCATCTGGAATCATTTTCCTTCAGTCTGAAAATTTCCCTTTAGTAAATCTTATAGTGACATTCTCCAGAGACCAACTGTCAAGATTTGTACATTGGGAAATATCTTCATTTTAGGTTATCCTGTGAAATGTATTTTCACTTGGTAGACAATTTTTTAAAAACATTTACTTACTTATGCATACAGAACTGGGGTACAGGCCAGAGGTGCAGGGGCAGTGAGAGGATTCATCAGAGACAGAGTGGGGAGCAGAACAGGCTGACTGACAAAGTACACTGCTGAAGGGAGCAGCGGGCGGGCCAGGAGCAATCTGCTGTGCCCTCTGGAGGGGGATCCAACCCATGCTGAAGTGGCTTTAACTTCTTAGTGTTGTGCTTTAACCCGCTGAGCCACCAGTGAGGGCATGTAGACAGTATTTTCATTTTACTTTTGAAGTGGATTTTCACTTGGCTTAAATTCACGTAGTATAATGCATTTCTTTCAGTTCCTTAAAGAAGCTAAAACATCATCTCCTAACTTCCATATTTTCTATTGCAATGGCTGCTATCAGCCTGTTACTTTGGAGATAAAGTGTGTTTTTACACGTTGTTACTTTTTGGATGTTCTCTTTGTCTTTGATTTTCAGCACTTTGAATATGATATGATTTACTTTGTTTCTATTTTTCATGTGTTCTCAGTTCCTGGACTTGTGGTTGATATCTTTGATTAGTTTTAGAGAATCCTTAGCTGTTTTCTCTGTAACAATTGTGCTCTTCCATGCTACTTCTCTTCCTCTGAAGCTTCAATTATGTATATATTAGATCATTTGACTAGGTACACATGTTTCTCCTGTTTTTTTCTATTTTTTCCTCCACTTTTACATTTCAGTTTGGACTTTTTATTAACTTTTAGTGGTCTTGTCTTTGAATTGCATATAGTGTGTTCTATCTACATATCTACATGCTGTTAAACTTATCCAAATGATTCCTTAATTTAGATATTTTATCATTGAGTTTTTTTATTCTGGAATGTCCATTCGATTTTTCAGTAATTCCAACTTTCTTGGAAGTACTCTTTTTAACATAACAATTTTAATTATTTTAAAATCATTTTGTGCTTATTACCATGTTTGAATTGTCTGTGGTTTTGCTCTATTTGAATTTTTCCTCTTGTTTATCCATCACATCTTTCATCTTCTTCTCACATTAGTGATTTTTGGATTGCATTATAAATTTGGATTGCAGAATATTAACAACAACCCCAAACAAAACAAAACAAAAACAGCTCTATCAACAAGAGCTTCTGTGTTCTACTGAATCAGATAGATAGAAACTGGAACTGAGTGTAAGATGGAGTTGCATGTATTCGTAAGTCTCAGTTCACTTCTGGCCTGTCCCCATTCTTTTCAGAGGGTCCTTTTGTGCTTTTGCTGGGTGGCCTGATGGCCCCTGTCCCCTCAGCTCCAAAAGTTCTACTCTCAGATATTTTGAGTTTATAGCTTAGACTTCTGTGTCACACAGTTTCAAATTCTGATAGTTTTTTTTTTTAAATTTTCAGTTTCATTGAGTATGCATATATGACAATAAATTTCACAAATTTTATTTTAGATTATTTCCCAAAGAACTTAAGCATAGTTTTTTTTTTTTAAGATTTATTTATTTATTCATACAGAACTGGGGTACAGGCCAGAGATGCGGAGGGTGATAGGATTCACCAGAGACAGAGCGGGAAGCAGAACAGGTAGATCGATGAAGTACACTGCTGAGGGGAGCAGTGGGCGGGTCAGGAGAGGTCTGCCATGCCATGTGGTCACCTCCAGGGCAGGTGGGGATCGAACTCATGCGGAAGTGGCTTTAGTTTCTCAGTGCAGTGCTTTAACCTGCTGCGCCACCAGGGAGGGCCCTCTGATAAATAGCTTAAGGGAAAGACTGTTGTACATTTATTATAAACCTATATTTCTAGTGGGATGTTTTATCCTAGGCAGTATAGACTATGAGATATTTTACTTCTCCACAACCCCAGGACATAAGAGAATGAAGCTTGTATCATCTGTGTTTTCTAATCTATTATTCCAGTCCCATGTATTCACCAAAAAGTCTGCTGATTTCTCTTTTACCCAGTAGAGTCCTCTGCTTGGTGAAGATCCAATTTTTAGTTTATACCCACATGGACACATGACTTTTGGGAAGTAAACAGCTGGTGACTATAAGCTTACTTGGGAATTTAATTGATTTAACCTATTCTCTTTGCACCCATGGCTCCTCAGGATCTTTAATATTATTTTCATTGTTCCTTTCCCCCCACATTCTGTCTAGAAGTGAATATCCCTCTTCAAGTTATAAAAGGTTAGACATTTTTGGACTGGAAAAGACTTTGGCATGCATCTAGTATGCTACTTCTTTGGACATACAGAAAAATGATCAGAATGTAACTTGATTTATTCGAGGTCAACAACTAATAAAGATAGAAATTGGATGAGGTTCACCTTGACATGGGCTTCCTAATCCTAAATCCAGTACAAGAAGACGAGAAAGAGAGAAAGAATGAGAAAGAATATGAGAAGGACTCCACATGAAATAGAGAATAATTTTAGAGTCCTCAGTATACTCATGATTGTAGTTATTTTAGAAGCTATACTCAGACTTGAGTCAGTGGACCATGGTCAGAGAGAGAAGGAACCATTTATGGAGTTTTTCGGCTCTCTGGAACAAAATAAACTCTATTAATTTTTTTTTGTGTTTGATAAGTAATAAAAAATATTAGTTGTCACTGGGTTTGGGAAACATAAATGTCAGGATAGTCCTGGGGGAAGGTCCCTTGTTTTATGCAGTGGTTTAGCATTTGAATTACAGTTGTTTTAAAATAATGGGGTACTACAATTACTATTTTTTTCCCTCATAAGCTATAAATTTAAGCAATAAAACACAAGATGTGAATAACATAAAAATAAATAAATAAAAGCAACCCAATAGCAGTCCAAGTGGCCTATCAGGAATTCATTTTGGAAAACCGAGCTGGTATTTTGAGTCAATCATAAAATCAAACACTTTCCTCTTTTTCCACCTTGCTTGAAAATAAGACTTAAAATGGATTGTCAATAATAACAGCTACTCAGGGAAGGTTGCAGATGAGGAAAATAGGATGGTAATATTGTTAGTGAATTACCAAGGGGCACCCTGGAGTCCCCAATAGTACACTCTAAAGGAATCCAGCCATTCTTGTGCATAAAGGCAAAGCAGACTCATAGCGTGAAAGATCTTTAGTAGAATTAATATGCATAGAAAGAGAGGAGAAAAAAAGGCATTTTCCCCAATAAATACCCCAAATCACCTATCCCACCATGGGGAAATGCTCAACCAAGCACAGTTGGTTCAAAATGAGGTTGCTGAGGCCTAAAATGTTGCCCCAAGTGTGAGGCACGTTCTGGTGGGACCCACAGGAAAGAGGGTCTCAAGCAGATTCCAGAAAGCTAGGACAAAAAACAAAAAAGGACGTACCAGATCCAAAGTACAGATCCAAGGTAAAGGCTGCCATTGTCAGCCTCATGGCTTCTCTTGCCCAGTCTCTTCCAAGTGTCTCTGCATGTCTGTCCTCTTCCGTGTATGTCACCTTCCAAGTGTCTTTCTTTCCAGCAGAGGGTGCAAAGCAGGCCTTAGAAACGAGAGCTCTTCTCTCTCTCTCTCTCTTTTTTCTTTTAAGCTCACTTGCCATCTGTGTTATCAATTCATCTGGCTGTTCCATTCAACCCCTAGATCAGTGGGGTGAAGACCATGGCAGGGCCACTCAACACGGAAAGTGGGAAAGGCCACTCCTGGGAAGCTGAGAGTATTACCCTCAGCCGAGGGATATTGGTAACTGGTGGAATTTAGGGTGTTGTAGGCTCATGAATTACTCTGCTGACAGAGCAACTGAGACAAAGACTTGTTTGAGAAAAATGAAAAGTAAATCATAATATCCTTTTGGTAAATGATAAAAAGTGAGTGGAGAGTTTATCACTGTCATCTTTGCCTCTTTATCATGTCAAGCTGGTCAAAGCTTGAACAAGAGCACAAGGAAGAGAAAGCATCGGATTAATGATGAGATGAAACTCTGCGACAAAAAGCAGGGAGAGAGTCCTCTCTTCCCCAGGCCCCTGACAGCTTGGAGCAGTCCTATTACTGCTCCAAGATGCAGGCAGTTACAGGCTGAGTCCCTTGCAGCTAAAGGGTCCATTTCTGATGAGAACAATTCTCGAAATACTTCTTGGTATAGATTCTAGGAAAGCTGGCCTTGTATGATACTTGTGACCATCCTTCCAAAATGAAGAAGCAAGGCCTGGTAGTGTCATGAGCACACAAAACCCATGAAATGGAAGGCAGAGCTGGAGGACAAGTTTAGCTGCTATTGCAACCCTGAATTGCCTTTCTCAGACCTTGCAGATTGTTGTATGGGGCAACAAAATTCTTGACAGAGAGAAACATGGACCCCTTCTCCAGATGAACTTCCTACTTCAACCACCATGCCCAGAACTGTTTGAATTAGCAATTAATCACGAAACAATAAGAACAACAATGACTTTTATGTTTAATGTTTAATACGGTAGTAGTGTATTTATGTAATGTTTGTAGTATTTTGTCCCATTATTGATTGAAATTTTGTATCTCTACTCAAGCTGAGAAGAGAGGTTGCCAGGCAATTTAACAGTGTAAACAAGAAAGGGTAACATCTAGGTTCAATTGGAAGTAGTATGCTTAAACTTAGAGGAACAAAGTGTATTTAAGGATATTATCATATTATTGTCTATATGCAAATGTGCACAATTTGTAAATGGATCACATCTTATTTATTATCCTGGTAGTAATTTCTGTGACAAAGAAATCCCCATTCCTTAAAAATCATCTATTGTTGACGATAGCTAACATTGCTTGAATCCTTGTTATGCAGCAGGCACTTTTCTAAACAAGGGAAACCTCATGCAAATGGTTATGGTTAATGTTTACAGTACAGGTAGTTACTAACATTATCCTCCCTTTTGATAAATGAGGAAGCAATTTAGCAAGGTTAAGTAACTTGTCCCAGGACATGCACTAACCCCAAGGCCCATCTGCTAGTGATTTTATGCTTATCAAGTGGTCTTTCCACAGCTCCAATCTAGTGGTGCAAATCTTTCTTTTTGAATGGTAGTCAACCAGTGGCTCAGTTCCTAAACAAAACTCCCTTCCTTCTTTCTGCTCTATTCAGATGGTCACCGTGGCGACCAGTCTGCTCTTGCTGTTTGCTGTGGTCAGCTGATTTTCCTGGAGCATGATAAAAGGAGCAGTCTTGGAGGCAAGACTGACCTACTGCAGTCCCCTTTCTGGGCTCTTGCACATCCCTTACTGGTCTCAACACCTAAGGCTACCTCTCCAGCTGAAACAGTCAAACTGGAATAACATTGCTAACCTTGCAAGGTGACTGGGGAAAGCAAATCTGATAGGCACTGTGCCTAGGTCAGTGCAGACCATTAGTAGTATTTGTCAGAGTGGAGCTCCTCTCCTTCCTGTTCCTGTCATTACCTCTTCCTTATGAGATAGTGCCCTTCCAAGCTAATGTCTCATCTGGAAGATTTTTGAGCACCTTGTTTACATCCAGATTTTGCATACAATGGGGGGATATGATGGGGGGAGGTGAGATGATTAATATGAGGACATCTGTAGACAAGCAATTATTCACTTCGTATGTGATACTTCTCATAATTCTAATACTAGTTCTGGAAGTAGTCCTTCCTTTTAAATATTACCCAATTTTCTCATTTGGTATAAAGACTTCCTACCTCCTTCTTTCATTATCCTCTCCCTTCTCTGCCCTCTCCTCGTCAAACCAACAAACGCCAGGAAAACATACCCAAGCAATAGAATTTGGGATTCCTTCTCCTCTTCACCTGGAGTCATCTGAAGCTGAACATGTCTTCTTGTTTGGGGGACACTTTTCTGCTGTGATAAATGCATCTGCATGACATACTCAAGCCACTGGCCTCCAGGTGGAGCTACATGAAAGAGAGAGAAACAGGAAACCCCAGGTTGGTACTTCCCCAAAGCAGGTAGCCTGAGAAAGACACCACAAACCACAGAGATGGTGCCCGGTCCTTAGGGGATTTGTGGGAAAGAGACTGACCTGTGAACAGAATCAGCCAGTTTAATTCCACAAGAATTTGAAGTGATTGGCCGTATGCCCAGCCAACCGGCAGCGGGATACAAGAGAAATGAAATAAGGTCCCCAAGGGACTGGCAATCTTTGGGAGAGGCAGCACTAAAAGTGAAGGAAGAATAGCAAAAGTCCAGTGACATTCAGTGGCAAACTGTGAGACAGCTTCCTTAAGACATAGTTTCATTGGTGACAGAAAGGCTATTCTTCTGAAAATTTTCATGCTGCTAATTCCAGGTGCCAAATGAATGGGTTAAATAAATTCATTTAGTTGAATCCTACACACAAACCTTGACATGAACACATTTTGATGTTGAGAAAATAGAAGCACAAAGAGATTAAATAACTTGCATAGGCTCTGACAGTCGGGGAGCCAGGGACTTCACTTAGACCTGCCTGAATATGCACCCACCCTCCCACCTAATAGCATGTGACCTTGCCTTCCTGCCTTCTCAGGACCTCCTCGTGTGGTGAATGGGCACAGGAATGCTGTGTCTGGAAGTAATGCCTTTGCCTCCAGCTGTCTCCCCTCACCGTAGCTTGGGGTTATTGGCAATCTCTGCACTTGGAACATATCATCCTGCCTCCAAACGGAGGCAGCTCATACCTGGGTGAACACTTCCCTGGCAGGAGGGCGAGGTGGCCATGAAGAAGGACAGGTTCCAGATCTGCCTCAGTTTTGTCTATCCTGAGGCCTGTTTGCCCAGCTTTTCCTAGATCCCAGCGAGACTATGCTACAAACTTATAATAATCCACACATCCTCTCCTCATTCCTCCCTGTTTCCTTGGGCTGAATTCAGCTGCTGTTATTTGTAGTCAACAGACTCCTGACTAGAACAAATACTTTCTTCATAGAGTTATAATGAGGAATCTTTGAGATAAGGTAAATTACAAAGGGCAAGATCAATGAGACCACAGCTATTTATCTTAGTGAGTAAAATAGCAATTTGCCCTTTATAATTGGGTCCTGAGATTTTCAGTTTATGAAATGCTTCATTATGTCAAAAAGAAGAAGTGCCACTTTCACTTTTACTTTTACCTCCTGGAGGAATCCAAGTGGCTGAGAGTTGCATTAAGGTGAGGCAGAAGCCTCCAGGTGCTCTGTCCTCAGGAAAGTGTGACTCTAGCCTGGTCGTCTGGGGACATTTTCAGATGAGGTTTTAAAGGGGTCAGTTGAGAGTCTGATTGAGCATATGCCTCAGACTGGAGGGCTGGCCACATGGCTGTCTCCACCTGTGTGAAGATCTGGAGAGAACCATGCCACTTAAATCCAACAAATCGTTTCAGAGATATTTTATTGACGTTGACTCAATTGCATCAACTGGTCCCGTCACTCAAAATCCCAAAGCAATTGCATAGGCGTATGCATGCAGTCCCAGAGCACCAGGTTAATTCTATTAAAAATAAACTTTGTGGCCCTTCTTGGTGGTGCAAGTGTTTAAAGCACAGTACCATGAAGCTATCCACAACCACTGCAGCATGAGTTCTACCCCTGGCCAGGAGCTGACCCACATGGCACAACAGACCTCTCCTGTCTCACCTGCAGTGTATTTCAATCAGTCCACCTGTTCTGTTCCCCACTCTGTCTCTGGTGAATCCTCTTGTCTCCTCACCTCTGGCCTGTACCCCAGTTCTTATATGCATAAATAATAAATCTTTAAAAAAAAAAAACCAAAAACCTTTGTTGGGCCCTCCCTTTGGTGGCACAGCGGGTTAAAGCACAGCACTAAGAAGAAAAAGCCACTTCCGCATGAGTTTGATCCCTGCCTGCCCCGGAAGTGATCCACATGGCGTGACAGACCTCTCCTGACCCGCCCGCTGTTCCCCTCAGGAATGTGCTTCCATGATCTGCCTGTTGTGCTCCCCACTCTGTCTCTGGTGAATCCTCTCACCACCCCTGCACCTCTGGTTTGTACCCCAGTTCTGTATGAATAAATAACATAAATCTTAAAAAAAAAAAACCTTTGCACTGGACATTTTGAGACTAGATTATTTAGTATAATAATACTTTGCCTCTGGGCTGATGATTCAAATGGTTTGATGAGCTGTGAGCAAAAGCCTGCTTTCTCTGGCATCTTATTTGTCATGTGGATGCGTATTGCTTTATTTATCATGAACCGCAGAGTGCTGAGCTTCTTTGTTTCTTGATCATTTCACTACCTCTAGGATTAAGGCAAAGCCATTTTAACCCGATTCTTCCTTGTGCAACCCATATCCTCCTACTTTCTCTGGAGATTACAGCTCTCTACCTCCCAGGGCAGCAGAGAAAGCTATATTTTGTCAGTGAGTTTTCCTGGGGCTGCTTTATTAGTTAGCTCAGATCATGTAAATCATGAGTCCAAGGGTGGCCTTTGGTGAGCTGCATCCTGAATCTCAATTGACTGGTGCAAAGATGGTCAGTATATTTTCCTGCTACTTTTTATGAATAATAAAATAATGCTTTCTCAGTTTTTGCTCATTGAGATCTGTTATAATTCTTTCAAATAAAGTGTTTTTTGTTGAAATTGTGAAGGGTCTCCCTTCCTGATGAAATAGCATGTCTGTACTTACTCTCTTTGGGAGAATTTTGGAAGAGGTTTTGGGAGACAATCTGGTGACATAGATAATGTGATGGCCTTTGGATAGTGTGATTTCTCAGAAGAGAACGCTGAATCCGACTTTGCTTTGTGTCCTTTAATGACCAGTGTCACAGAAAAAGGAACTGCGTGATAATCTCATATTGGTGGCTTATTTTGAAAGTACCACACAGAATCTCTTTTCAAACAACCTCCCCCTAAAGATATGAGTGTGTGTGAGTGTGTGTTAGGAGTTGAGGGTGTGACACTTGCCAGTTATTCCTCTGTACTAGAATCTTGGTGGCAAAGGTCAGCTCGGGTCTATCCTGGCCAGATCTTGATCTGCAACTCTACTAGGTGGGTTAACCTAGGACTTGAAGAACCCAACAATAAATGTTCAGCATATCTGGAATGGTTAACATACACACACATGTCAAAATTTACTGTATGCCAGACATGAATTCTATCTCATCGAGTCCGCTGAGCATTCCCAGTCATAGGGTTAAGACTTTCCGAGTTCTCACTTGTTGTCAGGAATTATTTCAAGTGTTCTCCATGTTCTAACTTACTTATTTCATCTTCCGCATAACCTTGCACGTGGGTAAAGTTTTTTGCAACTGAGGTACACAGAGAAGATAGGTAACACCCGACATCACGGAGCTGGCATGCTGTGAAGCAGAGACTCAGACTCTGACTTGACATCCTGTTTGATAAACTACAACTATCTTTGCAAAGGCTACACGAGTGGTGTGGACTAGTGAGAACTTCCAGTACCTTCTGTGTCTGTTGCTGCTTACATAACATCTGGGACATGTACGCTCCCATAGCTTCTGATCCGCACCATGATCTTGGCACTGTTTGCCACACGCGGCCTGTGCTAGGTGGTGGTGGTTCCTGGTGAGACTCTGTTACTACCTGGAGAATTTTTTCCATTCTGCTAATATAATTTCTCAGATGTCCCTTTCCATACAGACCTAGCCTATTGATATCTATGGAGATTAGTTCCCTCAATACTTCTGCAAAATACCTGTCCCTAATTGCCAAGAAATGCCTCTCTGTGGATTTGTTTACATGCACTTCAGCTCTGTCTGCTCACACTGTGCCCCCCACGGCCTGTCTTTTTCTCTCCTCCATTAGCATTTTCAGCCACGGTAATGTTGTGAAAAGAGTCATATTTCCCTGCCTATGCTAGGAAGAAATATTATAATTTTAATTTTAGAATTTCAACTAAAAAAGTGAATGTCCTATTGGACACCTCTATGATATAATTAAATCTCCCCCAGTAATAATAGCTCAGCAGTATTCTGATTTTTTCAAGGATTTCAAGCCCAATAAGAAGTAGGCTAGGTTAAAAAAATTAAAAAAAAGGAGCCCAGCCTTCTATATTGAGACAGGGTAATAAAGGGTGAGAACATGGAGGCAAGCAAAAGCCCGGTTTGTTCCCCTTTCTGGCAAGAACCTCCCTTGTGGCCTTTGGTGATACTGGAAATCCCTGAGCCATCTTCTTCCATAAAACAGATAACCAGCACCTTGGGAAATTTTTTGAGGATCAAAATAATTGTGGATGGGATGTTTCTAACTAGGTATGCAGATCTTTTTCTTTTCTTTCACCAAATTTCTTGCTCTGCCAATATTTGACTATTACACTTAACCTCTCTGGAAACCCATTTTTCTTGCTTTAAAAAAGAGGTGTTAGGATAATTCCACAGCCAAATTTCTTTCTGGCTCCTAGTGATGCCTATATGCATTTGTAAATGTGTTATTTGCTTCATGTTAAGACAGGGGATCCTCTTAACAGCCCATTGAGTTAGGTCCTATCATAACTCACACTTTTTTTTTTTTTTTTTAGAGATTTATTTATTTATGCTTACAGGATTGCGGAACAGGCCAGAGGTGTGGTGGGTGAGAGGATTCACCAGAGACAGAGTGGGGAGACGAACAGGCAGATGGACTGAAATACACTGCTAAGGGGAGCAGCGGGCAGGTCAGGAGAGGTCTGCGCACCATATGGGGCTGGGGACCAAACTCATGTTGTAGTGGCTTCTGAGAGCTTCATAGTGAGGTGCTTTAACCATTGTGCCACCATGGAGGGCCCTCATAACTCACATTTTACTGATGAAAAAACTGAGGCTCAGGGTCATGTAGCTGGCAGTGGGCCACAGAGTGAGGCTTTGAACCCAGAGCCTGTACAGCAGGGCCATAGCCATACCCAAGAGACCTTTGACAAATGGCTGCTGGGCATCGTTCCCAGGGCTTCTAGCATTCAAATCACGTGCTACCTATGTGGGATGTGTCCAGGCGAGTATGCTCAGTATCAGCACAAATCCAGAAAGATACAAATTTCAGTGCAGTGACAAGATAGCGCCTTTCACAGAAAACAAAGAGATGACTGTAGTTACTGACTTGCTGATTGACGAGATGGCTCGGCAGCCACCTGGACAGACATAGTGGACAGGTGAATGTTATGATAGAATTGCCTGTGACGGAAATATCCAGCAAGCCTGTCAGGTCTATGTCACTCCTCAGGATATCAGTACATCCATCCGTTGGTAGCAGCTCAGCTTCCTTATCTAATTTCTACCTCTATTATCCATGGTTTAGAAACCAGCTCACCAAACGTGTTAGCATTGTGCTTCGAATACAGGTAAATATGCGCTGAGGAGGGGCTCAAGCAGCACTTGGAGAAGTGTTTGGGCTTGGAAATGGTGACATTTCAGTGTCATCAGAGAGAAGGAAAAGCCGTTCAAAATAATTTGAAGCCTATCAAATGTTTATACTAATTTGCATACATAACTACATGGATGTTTATATCTGCGACACCCACATTTGGCTCTGCTTAAATGTTCCGTTCCTTGTTGATCTCAAATGCAGATTCAAAGAGTAGTTATATTAACTTTCCCATGTAAATTGCCTGAAACATTAGGTACTAATTTCTGATCATTTTACTGGTCTGCCCTCAGGAACCTGCCCTGGTATTACAATTACTTATTGATAGGTGGGATGCTGATCCCACTTTCCTGGCCTTTGTTTCCTTTGTTCCTTTCTTCTCCAGAAATATTAGGTTATAGTTTAACAGTTTTGCGATAGACTCATGTGCTTAGGTGATTTTAATGTATTCTATTCTATAACTTATTGAATAATAGGTCTCATCTAACAGTTGTATTTCAGATTGAATTTTTCTTTCATTTTAAAACCTTACAACCACCAGCAAAACTAGACTGTTGAGTGGCAGCCAACATCTTTCATCTGAAAAACTCAAAGTGCTTCCCAAGCATTAATTGGACCATGTGGTAGCCTAGTCCTACAGCACTTTTTTCTTTTTTAGGAGACAATGCAAGCAAGTAGGGGACAGATGTATGTGGCAGAGGAAAATGAAAACTTCTGGAGGAAACAAACTGGAGCTCTCAAGTACCAAGGACACTTACTCCCTCGTAATGAGATGGTATTCTAGATCTGATCAGATTCGGCTGCTCATCTTCTTACAGGTAGAACTGTTGATTCAATCTTCCTTTCTGCAAGCATTGTTCTTTTGGCACAGGCAGAAGTATTTGGTTCTTGCTCTATTTGATGAGACCTGGAAAGGTTGTGACCCACAAGGAAACTTTAACTGTTTCTAAGGTAACAAGGATATTAGAAACTTTCCAGTGTCACACTTTGTATGTATATTGGGTCCGTGGGCATGGAGGAATTTGCAACCAAGCAGAGTTTCCTTAGAAGTAAAGTGCCACGAAGTCCGTTGCCCATGAATGAGAGTTAGAGCTGAAGCCTGGCTTGGAGCTTTGGATTGCACCTTGAGGTGTTGCCAGAAAATTGGAGGACCAGGACAACAGACAGACACCGGGCTGCAGGCAGATGTTAGCTTCATTCTCCACGCATTACTGATCATCCCAACCTCTCCAAAACAGAATCCTAAATTTCAGAGTCCTTTTCCTAGAAATCCTCACTTAACGAGCAGCAGTCCCATCCTTAAAGCAGAAGTTGGCTGCAGTGTGCTGGACTTTTCAGCTAGCCTAGCTTCTAGTTTAATTGCTCCCAGTCTCATTGTCCTAGGTATATCAAATACCTCCTGGTGTCTTACAGTTTCCATGTCTACTGGATTCAATATCTTGGGTGTGTCTTCTTTTTACCAGTTATTATTTTGTATACCCAGTCTAACATTTTCAACATTAGAATGTTAGTTGTTTCTGTAATTGTGATGATGATGATGATATCTGCATCTTTGAAACAACAGCAGTTTAATCAGTAATTTTAAAGAATTAGGTGCCACATATAGCCATTTTAAAAAAATCTTTCATTTTAAAGTGTATTCATAGTCAATATCTCATGTCTTGGGTTCATTTCTTTATTTGCTCATTTATTCACTCATTCCACCACGAGATTTATTTGGTCTCATTGGGGATAAAATGATAATTAAAATATGGCTCCTGGTTTCAAAGAGCTGACAGTGCAAAGGGGAGACAAGACTTGTTCACAGATGCTGAGATGATAAGTGCTGTGCTTGAACAGATCCTCGAATCATCTTGTTTACCAATGAGACAGGGAGACAGAGAGAGCAAAAAGAACTTCTCAAGGTCATCCAGCTAATTTCTTGAAAAATAAAAGCTAAAATCCAGGCTTTGTGGCTATGAAGAGGCTTATTTTTGCTGATTCTGTCCTTCCTTTTCCTATGGAGTAGTGGTACTCAAAGAGGTAGACCTAAGGCCAGCAACTTTGGCACCATCTGAGAACTTGTTAAAACTTTACAGTCTTACATTTTTATGGGGGTGCAGTGGGGGATGGGATTAAAAACGGTGGGGGGAGTGAAGTGCACTGGACTATGGTCATGGCACACAGGTGATATGGTGATGGGAAGCCCACGGGGGTTACAATTGAGATGGAAAAAGGCACAAATGATGTAAAACTAAACTATTATATTATTAAAACAAAACAAAACCTTGCAGTCTCAGACCTCCTGCATCTGAAACTCTGGAAGTGGTGCCTAGAAATCTGTGTTTTAATAAGATCACAAGTTAATTCTATTGCCCACTAAATTTCAAAATCACTGCTTCAAGTGACACTTCTCAGGATGTCAGTGTTGCACATCCTTCAGAGTGCAGGGAATCACCTGTGGATATTGCTAGAAACGTAGATTTTTATTCAGTCAGTCTGGGGAGGGACTTTGATTCTGCATTTCTAAGAAGGTCCATGGTTATTCCTATGCAGCCAGTCCTTGCTTGAATAGTAAAACAATAGAGAGAACTCATACCAACAGGAGAACAGGTAGAGCCCAACTGATGAGGACTGCCAAGTGAATTTTATAATTATTTCCTGTCCTCTATGAACTTAAGTAGAACAGACAATGGTCAATTAGACTTTCAGGGCATAAAAGGTATAAAATAGCTACTAAAATTGTGTGTGTGTGTGCATGCCGGTACATGCACTAATGCAAATAATGCATCTGCACACACACACGCTAAGATCAAATGGGCACAATTTTAAACTGGCTATTTACAGATCAGCGCTTCTCTTATTGAGAGATCATTTGAATATGCAGGTGTTGCAACTGAACATAATCAAGACCGAGGAACTCACATGTCTCTGAATAGTTAAAAAATATGTTGTGAAGTCTATAATTTCTACTGATAGAACAGTCCTTCAAATCATGGTTGGATTTTCTTTTATTTTAGATGAAAGTCTAACAGTCACATTGAAAATAGATGTGGATGAGTAAATTGGATAGGTTGGGTCAAGACAAAGAGATTGACAGTTCAGCAGGCCAACTGGCAGAGAGAAAAATGTATGTGAGTGTGTATTGTGTACACACATATAAAACTTAGCAGACTGGAACCATTTAATATAAGGGGAACACATGAGTAAACATCAATAAAGAGTATTGTACAGAAAGCGGAATGTAATAATCACAGAAACATGCAGACAATATTAAAATTACAAAATGTTCAAGATATTTGGAAAGCATGTAAAATACTTTAGACAGTTTTCCCAAAAAAAAAAAATTGACAGGGTTGCTAGAGTTAGCAAACAATATTTTTACATGGCAATTCAAAAAATGGTTAGAAATAATGGGGTTAGATAATCTATGGGAATTTCCCTGTTGTGGATGGCCAGTTTCTCTGACATGCCTATTAAGTATTATCATACGGGGAGCGGTAGGGTGATGAGTCAATCATAACTGCTTGAGTTTCATATCTGGATTGGGAAGGTCCCAAGTAATGTACTGTGGGCCTCCCATTAGATTAAAGTGGGCAGATTGGTCAAGGTTGCCTCCAGATGTTAGCAGTGAAACCCAATAAAAGATACTTTAAAGAGGAAACTCATTTATAGGTCTCATGTCATGGCAGATCAGAGTTAAGAAGTCCAAGGTTAGTGTGAATCAGCAGTGTCAACAAAGATCCAGAGTCCTTTAATCTTACCATTTATTCATCCTTAATTTTAAATCCTTAACATTGTAAAATGACCGTGATACTTCCAGACACCAACTCTTGTTAATAAGGAAAGGTGAGAAAGGATAAGGCAAACACCAGAGTTAAAGCACACAAGAGTATTGCAGCTGAAATTGTCTCTAAAAACGTTCCTGTGAGTTGTACTCAGAGAATTCACTTTCCAATCTCCTGGGCAGAAAAGGAGTCACATAAGCATTCTAGATTTCTGGGGTCTGGAAATTTATTTCAAATGATACAAATGGTACATAAATTCAAAGTTCAGGTGGTAAGAAAAACAGGGATAATGAAGGAGCATTTGGTGGGTAATTGGCTTTGCCTTAAGTGATTTAATAAGAGGTAAATTTGAGCAGGGTAAAAGTACAAGAGAAGGGGCAGGTATATCGATGAGGACTCTCAAGAGGATGTGTAAGTGTGAATGAAGAGGTTGTACTGGATTGAATGGTTATGGAAACTATCACATGACCTTAAGGAAGGGTCTAGTCACCCAGTTCAAAGAAAATCTCCATCTACAACATGTCATTTTGCCTGATTTGTGTACCCCAAACCCTCTTTGGTAAACAAGTGCTGAATGACATATTACATATTTCTTTGACAATTACTTGCTAGTAGATCATGCTGCTTCCCAAAATCAGTTTAAGAGACATGAAACCAAAGTCTTTGGTTAATTGATAATCTGTTACAGAATAAGCCTAAGCTCTGACCGTATATTAACCACCATTACTAACAAAATGAGAGCATCTCTGCTTGGACTATTGAAGTCTACAACACTGTATTAAGCAATAGACTATATTACATCAGATATCTAATGAGATATAGGGGCAAAACTTTATAAAATAACGTTTGAACTAGACCTTAAAGGATGAGTGAGATTTCACCAACTGATGTAGACACCAAGATACTTGAAGATTCTGTATTAAAGAACTTTTAGCTTTTACATTACCTTGAAAAGACATGTTTTCCTATATCAGAAAGATTTGGTCAAGTTTTTTTTTTTTAAGAAAAATATGTGACAAAATGTAGATGAAATAAGATTTTTTCTCAAATGCTGCACTGGGTTTCTACTTTAATTCTGATTCAATTATCCAGAAAACACCATTTTCCACAGTCTTTGAAATAATGAAATTTTACCTGAATCCTAAAGCATCATTCTTGTCAAGGGATGTTTTGTGAACATCTCCTTCCTTTCTCTCCTACAAATATTATGAGTAGCTCACTTTTGTTCATTTTTCGTAAGGTAAAGAGGTGGCAGTCTCTCATTTCTCCTCCATTTGAGCAACAATGTTGGGAATTGTTCCTCTCTGGCTTCATATTTGTAGTTGGGGAAAAACAAAAAAGGAACGAAGAACAAAATCGAGAAAAGAGGTTAAGAACATGTCACTCCAGACCCTGGGAGCAGTCAAATCAAGCTGCCAGCTGCGACAAGAATCTTTCTAATAAGGAAATTAGAGCATGATCATTTCTGGCTATGTGACTCTGATTCTAAATAGGTTTTACAAATAGATTGTGATTGAACTTGGAAACATAAACAAATTGGCTTTGCAGAATAAAGACTGAACTACATTTTGGTTAGAGAATTATAATGCTTTTATGGGAGGCACTCTGGGAGAACGGACAGCTATTTTAATGACAGCATATGCATTTCTGAAACAGGCCGGCTTTGTTGGCTTGCCTTTGGAGAGTCAGGTCTGATAAACTCAAAAGCAAGTTTCCCAACAGGGTCCCGAAGAGGACAACTGATAAAGGCAGGGAATGGGGCAATGGGTATTTGAAATTCCCCATTCAGATGCTGAGAGGAGAGGTGCCATTTAAAAATAATAGATTTTAAAATATCAGTAGCTTACAAATTCTAGTCAGCTCTCTCCCTTGGACATTTCTTTTGTCTCTTGGAGGGTTGGGGAAAGCGGTTCTTTAAGCTCTATTAATACATTTTCTCTTATAAATATTCATGCAGTGTTCCCGGTGCCTCCCCAACGGGCTCAGTGCAGACTCCTCACCCTGCCGGCAGTCATGCCGGACGAGATGCTAAATTTCTAACAAGGCCCTGGGTCAGCCTTAGACAACCCAGAGCCTTTTGAGAACACCAAAGACTTTTCATTCAGGATAAAGGGTTATAAATGTCTGTGTGTCCAAGCTTATATTCCACACGAGAGGATTAGCTTTCAGTCTCTGCAAACGCTCTGAGTTGTTATAAGTAGTCATGGTTTTGTGTGTTTTGTGCTCCACACAGCAAGAAAATAGATCTATCTACTGATTGGAAAGATGCTCTTTTTTATATCGCTTTTTCTAAATCCACTGGTTACTTGCTAAGGCCCGATCCATCATTGAGTCTAAGTCAGCAAAATCTTTCTGAAAGTAATAGGTTTGTACATGTGGAAACATGAAGTTAGATCTGGAATGGGTCACAAAGGTCATTGGCTTGTTGGGTGGTGGTTTAGACAAAGGTCTTGCAGTGTTTGCTCGACTCTATCAAAACACATTACAGAAACATTCCCTATGATTTAACCCTGGATCCTTTTATGCTAACTGTTCCCCCCAGACCCCTTGTATACTGTTGGGAAGAGGTGCAGACTAGAGATGTATTTACTCATTCTTCCTCACTGGGACTTGGGGTCCCTAATATCCCTATGCTCTGAGTGGTTCATTTCCCTCACTAAATGCTTTGTATAAGTCCAAGTGAATGAGTGTACCAACCTTATTCTACACTTATACCCATGACTCCATTTCTCTCTCTCTTTCTCTCTCTCTCTCTCTCTCACACATACACACTAAACAAGGTTTATGTCATCTTGTATTTTTATTTCAGGGATAATATATTTTCATTTATGATTTGCTGTAAGTGGATATTTAACTGTAATAGTTCTGTCTCATATTGCTGCTTTTTCTGTCAAACATGCAAATGTATAAATGAATTACCAGGTGAGTTTTTTATTTAAATGAAAATCTTAATGCATTGTGAAACTAAAAGTTCTGGTCTACCTTACTTGACACCCCCCCCCAACATAAATAGTTTATTTTCTTTATAGTGTTTTCCTTAACAAGAAAACAGTTCAAACTGGATATTTTATGACTTAGATTCTAGACATAGCACTTCCACAAATGGTGAATTTGAACAAGTGACACATATAAAGGATGGAGTTATGCCAGATGCACTGGCATTCAAATCTGAAGACCTGCTGGTAGAATTCCTTCATTGCAAGGGTCAATCTTATTTCCCTTAAGGCATTCAATTGATTGTATAAAACCAGCCATTATTATCGAGGATAATCGGCATTTTTCAAAGTCTATTGATTTAAATGTGAATTTCATTCAAAAAATTTCTTTACAGAAAGAACTATCTAGAACATGTTTTGACCTAATATCTTAAAATGGGGTACAGTAACCTAGTAAAATTGACACATATAATTTTTAAAGGTTTATTTACTTATGCATACAGAATTGGGGTACAGGCCATAGGTGTAGGGACAGTGAGAGGATTCACCAGAGACAGAGTGGGGAACAGAACAGGCTGACTGATGACTGACAAAGTACACCGCTGAGGGGAGCAGCGAGTGGGTCAGGAGAGGTCTGCTGCACCATGTGATCACCTCCGGGGCAGGTGGGGATCAAACTCTTGCGGAAGTGGCTTTAGCGTCTTAGTGCTGTGCTTTAACTCACTGGGGAGCGTGTTAAACATAGGTTTATAGGCTGAATCTTCAGAGAATCTAACTTAATCTACAATTCTAATTCCCAGGTGATATTGATGTAGCTCATCTAATGATTACTTTATGAGTAGTATTGTTCTAAGTATTCTATTAAAAGATCATGGTCTAGCCTTTACTCCAGAAGAGGAAACTGAAGCCCAGAGTTGTAAGTGAACTTGTTGAAGAGAATTTACATCATTATGTATTCTAACTCAAATCTTCAAATCTTAGCCCAGGACTTTCTCCGTAACATATTGCCTCACCTGTAGTATAAGTGAACTTTCCTGGGATGAAGTCTGGCCTTATAATGTAACCTTTCTCAAAATCAAAGTGAACTAGAGGGATTTATCACAGAACTTGACAACCTAATTCTAAAATTCATGTGGGAGTGCAAAAGGTCATTGTAGCCAAGACCAATTTTGAAGAAGAATGAGGAGGACAGACCCCACTACCTGATCTGCTGGTGTCTTATAAGGCCATGGTAATTAAAGCAGTATATGGTATTGGCAAATAGACCATTTGGAAAAATATAGAGCCCTGTCAGACCATAAATATCAATATTTGAGGTATCCACAACAGAGGTAGATTTGTGAGGAAAAGATAAGCTGTTAATAGATACTGCTAACAGTAGCCACCCTTCTGTGAAAAAAAATAGACCACCTGTCCAAACTAAAAACAAAAATAAATTCTAGTTGAATCAAGGTAGAAGTAAAATTTTGACTTTTAATAGAAAAGTTAGTATTTTTATATTAGAACAGATAAATATTTCTTGAGACAGAATAAACACAAAATGAAGTAAAATAATAACAAACCAATATTTATTGAGCTAATTTATGTACTGCACAATATTCTGAGTACATCACAGATAAGAACTCACATAATCTTCATGCAAAAAGTCCTAGGAGGTGGTTATTATTATGTTCATGAAAGACTGAGACCTGGAGAGATTATTGATTTCTCTAATTTGTGTAGGAAGTGGTACCAGTGTGAGCTGAACCCAGGCATTCTGACTCTGAACCATTACTCTACACTACCTTTCTAGAGAGAAAAATTTAGAACATGCAAGTTAGAAGAATATATAACACATCAATTAATTAAAACTACAAATTGATACTGGGAGAAAATATTTTCAGAGCATATAATCATCAAAGGACACACTCTTTCACACACACACACACACACACACTCACACGAAATGAAAGAATTCAAATGGGAAAATGGGCACGGACTACGAGATGGTACTTCATTGAAAAGGACAGTCAAATGACCATAATCATAAGGTCTACTAGTAATCCTTACTAGGAAACTTCTAAGTCAGAACAATCACTTTGGAAGGCAATTTGACAATATGCAGAAGGTGCAGATTATTTATGATACATTCTTTAAATGTACAAAGCTTTTGTAGAGTTGTTCTAGCAAAAGACTGGTGATAGTAACTCAGTAGATAAATGATTAAAAAATTGTAGAATAATTACATTTTGCTATACAAAATAAAGTAGTCTTAGATGTAGCTACACAGTAAACTTTTTTTAAAAAGTTAGTTTGAGTACAAAAAAGTAAGTTGAAAATGATATAAAGTAGAAGATGATATGAAGATTGCATCAGAGGAAGTTCCTTGCTTCATTCCTAGGTAGGTAATCTGAATGTTTTACAGAAGGACACTATATACCCAGAGGGTCCTGTGATTTAGGGTGGAACTGGAGCACCTCTTGGACATCAGAGCAGCAAAGACTGTACCAGAATGGACACTGAGGAAATCCATGCTTCATTATAATGATTGTGGGCAGGAGAAAAATCCTGGAGGCTGTGGCCTGGAGCCGGGATGCTGTCATACAAATTGTGAACTGGTGCTGCTATTGTACTGGAGACCCTGGGAGGGAAGAGATGAGCAGTGTAGAGGCTCAAACTCTTGACAGAGGAGACAATATGTGGCAACTGGGATATTTCATGCAAGACAGCATGCTGTGATGTGCTCTCTAGCCCCCACCTGCCCTTTTTGGTAATGATCTCACGAAGGGCACTGACAGTGGCATACTGCAGAGACTTGGGTCTGGAACCTTAGACAGGAGGGATACCTGTGGGCTCAAAAACACAAGCCAACCGTCTCCCTTTCTCCGGTACATTTCCTATTAGCAATAGGCTTCACCTCCAACCTGACTCAGCAACTACAAGGTTGTATCTCCTGACATATGGGAAAGCTGAGAAAGGCCAGAAAAACAATCAAATAAGACCACATCACCACCTGCTGGAAAGTAAAGTATGCAAGTTTCTAAGTGTCTTCTACAAATAATTAAAAAAATGAAACAAGGTAAATCTAAAGATGCAAAATCAGCAGACAAAAATATGCAACATGAAGCACCTTGAGATGTCAAGAGAATATGTTGTCACAAGTAGTAAACAACTCTCCATAATCTGACCACAAAGACAAGGAAGCTTTTGTCTTCTTACCAGGAACAGAGTTCAAAATTATTGTGAAAAAGAAATACAAAGAAATGGAAGAAAAAGCAAAAAAGAAAGTCAAAATGATATAAGACAACTCTGAAAAGCGAATCAAAGAGATAGGACAAATTCAGAAAAACAAATGTCAAAAAATAAATTTAAGGAACAGAAAATACAAACTTAATCCTTAAATAAAATAATGGGTTTGCATGATGTACAATGATGAACAGAAATGTAAAGTTCTCAAGAAAGCTATGGAAGCAGAATTGTCCAAATGGAGAATTGAGTAAGAGATCTAAAAAGTAATAATGCACAGGTGGAAGAAGAAAAAGAAATGGTGGTGGGGGGGGCGATGAAGAAACACTTTGAGAAGTATGTGGCTTCATTAGGACAGGCAACATAAGGATAATGGGGAATCCAAAGGGGAAGAAAGAAATAAGGGAACATAAAACTTATTCCAAAAATAATCGAGGAAGACTCCTAAATGTGGGGAAAGTACTAAATGTACAAGCCCATTAAACCCAAAGAACACCTGGTTATCTAAATGCTATGAGATCTACAATTAAATACTGAACTGCCAAAATCTCAAGATGAAGAAAGAATATTGAAGGTTTCTAGGAGTAAAAAAGCAAATAGGGCCCTCCCTGGTGGCGCAGTGGGTTAAAGCACAGCACTGAGAAGCTAAAGCCGCCTCTGCATGAGTTCAATTCCCCCCTGCCCAGGAGGTGACCACATGGTGTGGCAGACCTCTCCTGACACGCCCGCTGCTCCCCTCAGCAGTGTACTTCGTCGATCTGCCTGTTCTGCACTACACTCTGTCTCTGGTGAAGCCTCTCGCTGCCCTTGAGCCTCTGGCCTGTACCCCAGTTCTGTATGCACAAATAAATAAATCTTAAAAAGAAAAACAAAAAAGCAAATAATCTATAAAAGTATTCCCATCAGAGTTTTCTGAGGAAACCCTACACACAGAGGAAGGAATGTTCAAAATACTTAAAGATAGTCATTAGCTGCCAAGAATACTATATCCTGCAAGACATTTTTCAGATGAGGAAAAAATAAAAGCCTTTTCAAAAGAGAAGCTGGAGAAATTTGCAAACACTAGACCTCCCCTACCAGAAATGGTGAAAGAAATTCTCTCTAAATTATACAGTAGAAAATCCACAAAAAAACTTAAAAAGGAAATAGACCAGAAAACTGAAGACAAATGGCAGTAGTAAACCTCATGTACTGAAATAACTCTAGCTGTAAATAGACTGAACTCACCAATCAAAAGTCAGAGGAACTGACTTTTGCAAAAACTAACTTTTCTGCTTTCTTCAGGAGATCCAGGTGAGCTCCAAAGATAAGTATAGGCTAAAAGTAAAGGGTTGAAAACACCATCTTATATAATGTCCACCTCTGTCTCTTGTCAACTTTCTCAACTGGAAGTGTATTAAGTCCAATATAAGTATGGCTGCACATGCCTTGGGGGGGGGGGATGGGGTCACATTTGCTTATCGAATTATTTTCAATTATTTAAAAATATTTTCCTGAGCGTCATTATTTTTATATAAGACTAAATGTGGGGCTTTCTGTTCCTGGCATAATTTTCTTCCCTTAGATATTATTTTCTACTTATTTATTGTATAATCTTAGAGTTGGAAGAAAATTTAGAGGGTGCTTATTAAAATCTACCACTTAACACAGATACTTCTGAATTCAGATTGGTGTTCCAATTGGTAAACATATTTGCTAGAATTTTCTTTTATGCTTAGAATTTGGAAAATATTGTTATGTTTAAGTGGATATTTCATTTTAAGCGAGTTAAGGGTCATGGATAATGATTAAAGAAAACAAAAACAAAACCAGAACAGAACACTTGTGGCACAACAGGTTAAAGCAAAGCACTGCAAGCTAGCTGCAGCTGCTTCAGTGCGAGCTGGATCCTCCTCCCCGGAGGTGAGCCACATGGCACGGCAGACATCTCCTGACCGGCCCGCTGCTCCCTTCAGCAGTGTACTTAGTTGATCTGCCTGTTCTGTTACTCACTCTCTCTGGTGAAGCCTCTCACCGCCCCTGCACCTCTGGCCTGCACCTTCTCTCATCAATATAAGATTGCAGAATCTCTGGATTGTCATCATAATCATCAATTATCATTAATCTGATAATAGGTAGAATTCCAATTGAAAGAGATCTGATTGGCAAAATATCAGATAATATGGAATAAAGAGAAAGAAGGGAATTGTCATTTACTGAGCTATTGTGTGAGGTGCTTAGATACATGATTACATTTAAATTCACAGCAATCCTATAAGGTAAATATTGTTATTCCCATTTTCCTGCTGAGGCAATTTGCTCTAGCTTCTGTTATGGAAAATTATTCCAAACCTGAAATTAAGGCAAAAAGATGTCTGCATGTCCTTCTAATATATCACCTTGTCTAACTGGAGCCCATGGATTATTAATTCTTTGTGGATATGTACCTTTTTTAACTTGCTATTTAGTATTGATTAGAACCAGGCTGAATTTGTAGGTTAATGTGTAGATTTCTTGCAAATAACTTCTGTATAGTAGAAAATAAAATTCCAAAAAATACCTATATTCCCCTATTTTTTATCTATCTATCCATCCACCTATCCATCCTTCCATCTACTTATCTTTTCTTGCAGAGTTATATACTTGGTTTTTCCTATTCTCAAGCCAGCTTTACAATTCAAATGTTTCCTTCATTAGCAGACTAAATGAATTTTCATAGTTTCTTTGTATATTTGTATGGGTCAGGCTTTTACTATACCTTGACGGTCCCGTCCTTAAAACTAGGACTTTGGCTCCAGAGCGCATGTTCTTGCGTTCACATTCATTCTTCTTAGCCATATGTATTGTACTTTATTTCTGAAAACCTAAATTTAAATTAAGGAACTAGTTCTCCGAAGAGGAGCAGGGAAAATCTCCTTTCAGAAAAATGGTCCCAATTTTCCTTTATCTGAGAGGTGGGAACAATGTCTATGAATTCCACATCTGGATGTTACTGCCCTCACGTATGGAATCTTACCACCTGACCCTTAAAGTTGCTACCTTTCCCATTCAGTAGATGGAGGAAGAGTTTGTGTACATAGTACAACATGTATGGCTAGTTGGACTATGTATTTACTACTTCATAATTTGGGTTGCAAAAACTATATAGTATAAATGAGGAAAGTCAATGTTTTTACCTGTAATTTCTATCACCGTCTATGTCCAACCAATTTCTAGCTAGAATGAATTCCTATCACCGAAGGTATTTTACAAAGACATTTCCTTTCTGTGAACTCCAAGAATATACATTCACAAACTTATACAATGAAACCCCACTCATTCAGTGTAGCAGGGAAGGTCAAAGTGAATCAGGGAAATTATGGAATTATGGACTGTTTTTAAAAAAGAACAGCAGTAGCTTTATTTTTAACCACATATACCCTGGTCTTTCAGTATGAAACTACACTTTGTATTTGTCCTTGTAGATTTAATTAGTGGTGAAGATAAAAGTGGTATGGAATCATTTTAGCATCAGAAGAAACTGACATTTCTGAAGTGATTGCTAAGTTTGTTCTTTTAAACAGGTTAAATGACTCTTAGCTTCCTTATAACTCTTTAAATGATTAATTGTCACAGGTGAGGCTTTTTCATAAGAAATGCCAATAAAATTCTTATAACCTAAAGCAAGCATGTAAATGAAGGAGGTTTCAGTGCTTCTCTATAAGTAATCTATAGGTTACTTCATAAGAGGAGCCAATGGTGTAGTCCACATCCCTGATATCACCATCTCGAGGCAAAACGTTGCACAAGCTGTCCTGGCAACTGGCATCTAGCGGTCACTGTCCTTTTGCCCGGAAAATGGACTCGAGTTGGACCAGGCTCAGCCCGGTGGTTGCAGGCGAGCAGCCTGGCAGCGCTGCTGCTGAAGCTCATTATGCTGGCCCAGCGTTTCCCTTTTGGGGCAGTAGGAGAAGAGAAATTGATGCCAAGTTCTTGTACAAGGTCAAATGTTTCTGGAGGAAGGTTGCCAGGGTTAAATTAATAGTCAGAATTAGGTAGGAAGCTGGGTGGAGACTCACAGACTGGGCGGGGAGGAGGTGGTGGTGAGTCAAGGGAGAAGTCTGGAAATTCAAAAGGAGACAGCAGCAAAAAGTAATTACTAACACATTTCCTAACTTGGAAAGCCAGGCACATCCCACACCAGGCCAGACTGGGAGCTCTTCTGTTCCAAGGAGATTGGAGCAGGCTCAAAGGCAGGAAGGGACTGGAGCAGCCAGACGCCTGTCTCTGGTTTTGGAGCTGTGCTCCCTGAAGAGAGAATTCATCCCAAAAGAGAAAGCAAAGATTTCTGCCTAAAGTCTCCATTAAGATAGACATTGTCTATACATTCAATATATCCATTCTTTTAGGACTACTGAACCGCAAAGTGAAAAATCATCAAACATCAAAACAAGAAAAGGAAAACCTTTGAGGAAAACGTAAGGCTCTTTGAACCTAAAATCTCTCCCTTCTCTGCCGTTCATCAACATCACTGGAGGAAAAGAAACTGTTTGTGGGAGGGGCAGGTCTCAGGAGAAGAGGCAGAGTGGAAGAGGGGGGAAGCAGGAACAGGAAGCAGAGCTCTCTGGCGTCTGGGGGAAATTCACGACTGGATTCACTGTTTCGGATTGACTGTTTTGACAGTTGATTTTTATTATTTTTTTCCCCTTTACTTCGGAACCATGACAGACAATTGCTGAGCATCAAATGATGAGTGAGTACTTCATCAGACCTCGTTGCCGTAACAACTAAAATAGCCAAAATGTTAAGACAGTCAAATAAGATTGATGATTTTTGATACAATCTGTGGGTGGTTGACCCAGGAATTCTCAGCCTAATCACGAACATAAACAGAGGTTGAATCAACAGATGCAAAAGCAGCCAGAGGACAAGTGAGAAATCCGTCAATCAGCGGGATGTTTTATTTCTGCAATGCCACTGAGCAGCCTGCAGAGGAAACACCTGAAAGAGTCTCTGGCTTTGCTTCTGGGTGCTGGGCGTCACAGGAAGCAGCCAGTCTTAAAAAGCTGGGAGTTTTCTTACTTTCAGTTTCTAGTAAAAAGACAGAGCCTGGCTTGTAATGGAAAAACAGATTTTCCCAAATTGTTGTCTGGAGGTGCTGAATCATGCATGAATGTCAGCAGATGATACCGAGCATAGCATCATTTCACGGGGACTTTATCTGGTATGAGCCAAGAGAATTCTACTTTATGAATTTTCTTTAAACAGCCACAGATAATTGTTGTGCTGTATCATAGACCAAAAGGGAAATTAAATCTCTCTCATAATTGGGTTTGCTACTTGCAGGCTTTCCTGAAGACAAGAGAAAGGAAATTTATTTTAGATTTAAAAAATCTTGAATTAAAAAAATCACCATCACCCTATCTATCAGATGCCTATCTTAATTCAACCTCCCCCCATCCCCAGCGCCAAGGAATGGCTGCTGGTGCAATGTCACAGGTACAAAAGGTTCCTGAAGCTTCGCTCGTTTGTTTGTTTAGTTGGGATTTTCCTTTTTTCTTTTGAGTCCTAAAAAATTATTTGATAGCTTAGTGGCAGCACAGACCATGTTGAGAAAATAAAAATTGATTAAGGAGTGAGAGACTGTGAGAGACTGAAATGAGTGAAAAAAAAAAAAAGCCTGCAAAGCACTTACAGTGTAATTTTCCAATACAGATTTGAGTAGATAACACATGCAGTTAGAAATAGATGCATTTTCCAGCTTTTATTGAATGAAGAATATTTTCTGAAATTCCCCTCTTTTAAAAAAATTCAAGAAAATATAATGCTAATGTCTATATATATTAGCATGGCATTCATGTGAATGCCTCATTGCCTGAAACATGAAAGATTCATTCTCCACTTTTGGTGGTCCTGAAACAGCTACCATGAAGCTGGATATGAGGGAAGAACAATTGTAGTAATCATTTATGGAACAAAACATTAAGCTATAAATATCCTTTTGTTAGATAATTTAGCAAACATATTAACTTGGCATATTGATACTTAAAAGAATGGATACATATGAATGCATGCTTAAAACACAATCTCACCTCCAAATACTTTTCTAGTTTCTAATACCTTTTACTTTTCTTGTTTTAATTGACCCCAGCACAATACTTTGGAAATGGACATTTCCACTGAGCTGTGAGGATATATATAAATAGCCAGGCCCATCACAGCTGACTTTTCTTTCCAGTGTGACCTGAGCTTTACTTTATACAAGAGTGATTGCTAGATGAACAAGAAAAGAATATGAACCAAGTACACACAATCCAATTTGAGGCCAGCAAACTATTCCTTTCTTGGGAGTTTGAACTGTGAAATTCCTAAAGAATAAGACAGTGGTGAGAGTTGTGATATGGTGATGTGAACGTCATAATAGAGCATGTTTCTAGCTCCTGTTCAAAGAGAGCAAAGTTTATGAATAAGCAAAAGTGGTAAGGAAAGGACAGAGATAACAGAAGGCGAGCAGACGTATAGAGAAATAGAAAGGTGGAGAAAAGCCAAATCAGACATATACCCAAGCACTGTGTGGGGCCCCATGACCTGCTATTTGAGGTCACAAGGATTTGATCTTACAATTCTTATGGAGGTGGTCTTCTTGGTCTTGGTTTAGTTTTTCTTGACAGTCATTGGCAACATGAGTGTCCCTTATATCCAAAAAAATTTCACTAAAAATAAAATGCTGTCCTTCATATTGTTGTTGAGGAAACTATAGCAAAACAAACAAACAACAAACAAAAAAACCCCAGCAGTCCTTTCTTGAAAGTATGAATTGTATTATTTGGTTTCTAGGCACACAAATAGAAGATGATGGCACAAATACACATGCCCCATTTTTCCAGAATTGGGGCTGACTCCAACTTAGCACACTATGTCATTTAAAAAATATGACTCCTGAATACTTCAACATGCCTACCCTGAAGAGGTGGTGTCTCTGTTTCCTGTTCCCCTTTAGCTGGGCGGGGCCTGTGACAGTTCCAGCCATCGAGAGAATCAGAAATAATGCTGCATGATCTTTGAGAATAGGTTAGAAAAAATCATGTGGCTTCTACTTGGCCTTCTGAGAATACTTTGGAACAGAACCACCATGTGGAAGGAAGAGAAAGCCCAACCTAGTCCATGTGTCGAGACTATTTGGAAAGATCCTGAGATTACGAGAAGTATGGAGGAGGGAGAGAAAAAGGGGAGAGGAGAGAAAAAGGAGAATGAGGAGGAGAAGGAGGTCGTTCCCAGCCATTCTAGTGCTTTCTTCCCTCTCCCTGTGCCCTGCACAACTACTTCTACATTAAGTGCAAGCACTGTGAAGTGAAAGGCCATGAAAGACCCGTGCCAGACCTATCCAGGGAAGAGTTTCCTGGGTTCCTACTCAAATATGATAAAGTAAATACTGTGTTTAACTAAGTTTTGAACATAGCCATAAAATTTTAGTCAGAATATTATTACCAAATGTGTAATAGGTTGTATCTAGAACCAACAGAGTCTACTAAACACTGAGCTTCATCCTAAGTAAAAAAAGATGGAAAAGGCAATATCGTTTACTCTTTACCTTGAAAGGGGTGTTCTGATATGCCCTGAACCACACCACTCCTGAAGATTTCAGTGATGTGGTAGGTCACCTAGTCTTCATTAGATGTGTCCTCTGTCGTCTAGACTTCATGTGTCTATCAAGGCCTTCCAAATACTTGCCACTTTTTGCTTTGCTGGTTAACATGATGCCACCAATAAAGTGGGCAAACGTTTGACTATCTGGAATGCACAAATAGGGCACTAAACTCAAAGAGAGCAAACATAACCCCTGGAAGCTCATAAGTATATACTATTGTTTACCCCATATGCAGATCAGTGACTACATGCCATAGGTTAGATGCCATGTTAACTTGTGCCAGATAAGATACCACTTTTGCCAAAACAGTGACAAGCTACTTGGAGCTGGAGCTACTTGGTTGAGTCTGTGTAGTCCTTGGTCACAAACACACAGGCCATAGGATCCACCTGGATTTTGTAGGTACTAGATGGTGAATTAAACAGCCATACAATGGTAACCACCAACCTGCACCTTTTAGATCTCACACATGATACTAATCTCTGTCATTTCTCCCAGAACACAATAACGTTTGCTTTAAATTCTTGCCCATGGTGGGGGGGCATAGTACCAGAGGTTTCCACTTAACCTTTCTCATTCTAATTCTTACATCACAGGTCAAAAGTCAATTAGAGTTTCTGTTGACTCCTCACACAGTTACACACTAAGGACTGGAAAATGACCACTACTTGGGTTCATATACTCTGTTAAACTATTGTGAGCCAGGTATCAATATCAAAATACAGTCCTTGTGATGTTGGAATTCCCGTAATTCCCCTTTCTCCAGCACACCGTTACCTAGGTAGATGATTGTGCATCTGTTTGGAGAACAACTGGCTAAGTCATTACAATAATATTTGCCATGATCTTGCAGGATCCTGTCCTCCTGTGACCCACCCTTCTTTCAGTCAGTGGGCTCTGCTTTGAAAACTGGTCCAGAAGCTTAGCAAGAGACTATGACATTTCATTGGGGGCAGTGGCCCTTAGCCTTTGTTTCTAGATTGAGAGATAACTTTGTTGCCAGCTCATTCTGTTCTGACCCTAGAAATGTTTTGTTACATTAACTATCTCCAAAAAAACACCTGAGTACTGTTACCTCCTCCAACCTTGCCACTCTTAACAATAATTGAGCCACTTTATTTTTGATAGTTAAGTACCAGTCCTGGCCTCTATGCAGCAGTCTATCAGCATTTTGCAATCCCAAAGCCCTTTTGCAACAGTGTCCTGTAAAATCAGGTTTAATCTACAGTGGTCAGAAACCACTCTCCCCAGTACAGGCTGTCTTTTGTAAATGGAATGGCCTCTGAACCCGCTCACAGAACACAGTAACAGTGACAGATTTTTGGACATTGAATGAGGTAGCTCCTTCATTATGCCTAATTTTCTGAGTATTTCCATCCTTTCCTCCATTATTGTCCCAACAATGTTGGCCTGCCTCCCAAGGTTCTTGCTGGGAACTTGAATCCTGCATCAAGGGTAAGTGCTCCAACATCTGTAAGCGATCCTTTACCCAATTTTATACTCCTTCCCTCTTAATTCAGGACCTCTAAAAATCCAATTTATTTATATTCTGCTGAGTTTAACTGTAGATAATGGCAACATCTTTCAGCTTGCTAAATGTATATTACCTTTCCTTGTTCTGCAATCCTAGAATTTTCCCATTTGAGTTATGTTGTGACTTCAATTATGATTATGTGTGGTGCATGTTGCCTTGCAAGGTACAGGCTTCTGCATTACCTTTAAGCAAGGAAGAAGAATTAGTCTTTAAATTCCTCCCTAAACAGGCCATGATCTTTGTGAAGGAGACCAGTCAAGGTGAAATCTCAATCTTCAAGGGAGCTCTGCTATTCTTGTACTTTAATTCTGGCCCTGATCCTCAGACTTTTCTGCCTTCTTTTTGCAGGAGATGAGAAAGTCTTTAAATTCTGCCAAGGATGCCCTTGAGCTTTCACATTTTGCTTACATTGGTGGTTAGTTGCCGTCAACCTTTCTTTGACTCCCTCTAAGACATGTATAGTCAAGCATTTCCAAAATACTTATAATTGCCATTTAAGAAAAACTCTTAAATGTTCGAAATACTATACTTGAGAGTACAAATCCCTCTCACCATTATCCCATCCTAGTTCACTAGTGGTAAAATTTTAATAATTGTACTGTAAGTATCTGCCAAGGGCTATTAATGCTTCATCTCCCATCAGTGATGGAATCATGATTGCCAGCTGGTTGAAGTCTGCTTTCTGGCCCTTTCTGGTACCATCTGTGGTAGGTCAGGTTCCCTAGGAAACAGATTCAGAAATTTGTAGATTTGTGTGCGGGAGGTTTACTGGGAAAGTGCTCCCAGAAACAGTAACCATAAGAGGTGAGGGGGGAAAGAGTTGGAGCTGAGGAGAAATCAAACTGTCATATTACATGGAAAGCCTCAATCGATACTAATTGGCAGGTTGTGGACCAGCTCAAGGTCATTCAAAGTTGTCCTATCCTCAAGCAGGAGCTTTGGGCCTTCATAAAACACCTCCCAATGCAAGTCTAACATCCTGCCACCTGGGAGGTGAGCAATGCCAGTAGGGCCCACTCTCTTTGACTGTTGCAAATACCTGGAATGTTTAAATGGGAGTTCTCTGGTATCTGGTGGAAGGACTGTCTTGTTCTTGAAAAATAAACTTGGTTAACTCCCCACAACATCCCTTATATTCTACAAGATGGCGACTGCTTTCCATCTCTGAACTAGGGCTGGCTGATTAGCCCTGAGCGACTATGAACCCCACTTTAGACAGCAGCATGACCAGCATCATATATTACTGATATTGCAGGACCAGTGATGTTCTCATAAGAATTCTGAGTCCTGATTTTCTAGCTTTCCTTATGCAATTCTGTGAATTTGGCATTATGTGATTCTAGGAACATAGGAAGTGGGCTTGGCAAGGGCATTCTATTCCAGGCCTACCACGTGGTTCTCACATCAGATTCAGTATAATACATAAGTCCATATGATCTGTCAAGGGTACCTGCAATGATATCATGTATTACAACAAATATGTATCTGTTTTTGGCCCACTGCTCTGGTATAGAATTTCTAAACCCTTGGAAGTTTCTAAGTGATGAGATCTGGAAGAGTCTTTGCTGTGTTCATGAATGACTTTTGGAAAGCCAGAGGGTGAGGTTGGTTTCCAGGGACACTACCTAAGGATGGGAGAGTTGCAATTTCCAAATGTCCCTCACTCTGTGATCCTGCTCTCAGGGTTGGAGACTGAATTTAATCGCCAATGGTCTGTGATCTAATCATTTGTTCTTATGTAATGGAGTCTCCATAAAAAATCAAAAGGGAGATCTTTGAGGTTGGTAACAATGTGGAAACTGGGAAGAATGCTACATCAGGGAATGGAATGTGGAAGCTCCACCCCCCCACCCCTCACAGATAGACCTCTTCCTGTGCATCTCTTCAATGACCTTTCCTGAGTTATGTTGTTTTCTGATGGATTGGCAATTTAGTGAGTAAAGCATTTCTCTGAGTGAGTCACTCTAACAATTTAATCGAACTCCCAGAGGCAGTGGTGGGAACCTGTGTGCTACAAGTAGGGGTGACAGTCTGGGCCAGTGATGGGCATTTGAATGGAGAAGGGTTTGTCTTATACAACCCAGCCTCAACCTGTGAGTTCTGTAGCCCCCTCCAGGAAACAGCACTGTCAGAGTAGCAAAGCTACAAGGTTTAGATTTTTAACATCATTGGGTCATAGTCAAAGGACAACAGCAAGATGTAGTGGGAAAATCCACTGCCCCAGGGATACGAGGGTAAAGAAATTGGGAGTCTGGTCCTGGTTTTGCCATTCATTATCTAAATTACTTAGGGCAAAATCACTTCATCTCTCTGTGTCTCAATTTTTCAACTGTAAAATTAGTATACCATAACCAAGTGTGTTAATACTCATTTTCAGCTTGTGGTAAGAACTAGTTACTTGTGAAATATAAATTATTATTATCGTTTTGGTTAAAAGGTGTATTTCTTTTAGGATTATAATGAAGACTCTAAATTGACTTTATTTTTGTACTTTGAATCACCAATGGGAAAATTTTTCCAAATTATACTTACTATTTTACCTTAAAATGGTTGTTTTGTCCCCTCTATAGGGTTCTAAAGATAAACCCCAAAGGAACCTTGCCAGGTGTCATTCCTCTCCGGTCAGTCTAGGATGATCTGGTATGGAAACCTCCTCTTGAAGATTCAGAAAGGACCGATTTTAGACAAATCATTCAATGATAGGAGAAGGCCATTTTCACAATAGCAATCAGAAGCAAAACTACTAGTAATAATCACTGAATCTCCCAGGACAGTAATCCTCTGAAAGAGAGAAAGAAGAGGAAGCAGAGGTGAATGATAATAGTACTTTATATTCATATAGATTTTTCCCTCCATTGATTCCAAGTATTTGGCAAACTTTAATTGGCTAATCCTCAGATATCCCTTTGAGGTTAAGTAGGCGGTAAGTATTATCCCTGATTTTCAAATAGCAGTAAAGGTACAGAGAGCTTAAATGTGTCGCCTGAGGTCACAAACATGGACTACTGATAAAGCCGAGAATCAAAGAAACGAGACCGACCCCCCCACCTTCTCAGCCTCAGTGCTGTGAGTCTGAGATCTCACTCTCTAGAAATATTGTTGATCTTTCTGAAGCAAAATCCTTGACAATCATTTCACCATTCATGTGATATGACATCTTTGCTCCTTTGTAGCTCTTGCTTTGGATCAAAGGCAAAGATACATATTTTCAGGCTCGATGAACTTTTCTACAGTTAAGCAAAGCCCAATGTGGGCAGAAGAGAAGCCTTTTGTGTGTGTGTTTAATTTCTAAGTAAGACATTGATGTTCTTTTCTGGGACTGAACACTCTTTGAATCCAACAGCAAGGCAGAGCCTGTGAACAAAACCCTTCCTATTCACTTCAAACTGTAGTATCTTTGCTAAACATTCTTCAGAGAATTCCCAGCTTTGTTTAACAGATTACCAAGGCTTCTCTTCAAACTACCCAGCTGACCGCTGCTCCTCCAGTATCCTTGATGTTGCCAGGAGAAACAGACTGTCCTCACTGGATTAAAGCTTGCTATGGGATATAAGACAATTTTGCATTAAAAAAAAAAAAAGTCTGATGAGAATTGCAAAAAGCCTTTAAGTATATATGCAGGCAGAAAATCTATGAGTCAGTAAAAACAGAATTATTTCACCTCTAGAGACTCACAAAACACTGAACATTTTATAGCCCCATCATTAGGTGAAGAAAATGAAATTTTCATCCTGTTCTTTTCACTGCTGCATGTGCTCAGGGCTGGGGCACCCCGCTGCCAGTGTCTCCTGGGATGACATCAGAGGCCTGAGACCTCAGTCCATAGGACATGCCAGGGAGGCTATCAGATACCCCCAAGGACATAAAAACCCTAGATCCCTTGAATTGGAAACTGTGTAGAAGAAAGAGGGAGGGGATTTCGTGGTGATGGAGAGGGAGGGAAAAAGGCAAACTGAAAAAAGATAATTTGTCCCACAATAAATCCACAATAATACCCAAGTATTCTATGTAAGCCAAACCGTGTCCAGTTTCTGGTGAGTATTAGTACGTACTGTTCAAAGAGAACTTAAGGCCCTCCCTGGTGGCGCAGCGGGTTAAAGCACAGCACTGAGAAGCTAAAGCCACTTCCGCATGAGTTCGATCCCCGCCTGCCCCGGAGGTGACCACATGGCGTGGCAGACCTCTCCTGACCCGCCCGCTGCTCCCCTCAGCAGTGTACTTCGTCCATCTGCCTGTTCTGCTCTCCACTCTGTCTCTGGTGAAGCCTCTCGCCACCCCTGAGCCTCTGGCCTGTACCCCAGTTCTGTATGCATAAATAAATAAATCTTTAAAAAAAAAAAAAAGAGAGAGAACTTAAGGTGTATTAAAGATTTTAAGATTTTATTGACACAGTTATCAATTTGATTGGGGTAGTACCAACCCAGAAATGGTTAGGCGTCCTTAGCTGACAAGGACAAGGAAAGACATACAGAGAGCAGAGAATCTGAGGAAGCGAAGGAAGGAAAATACTGGATTGGTTATGCCTTAAAGCCCAAGTGAATGCGTTCTGATTTTATAACCTTGAGGAATTTATAGGCTGAGGTTTTGATTTGCTGTGTAGGTCAGGTTGACATTAGAGATACTTCAGTCTAATAACCTTAAGCTTGACTAATTTAACCTAGTGAATCCAGAACTCACTGGACTTTGCAGCAAATGTGGAAGTCAAACTGCACTGGGCCTTAAACTTTTGCAAGATTCTTGGTATTTACAGATCTCAGGTTTCTTATAATCAAGAAAGGGAACTGGGATATTTTTAAGGTGCTTTCCAAAGGTCTGTGGATGACTCGTAGCCAAAACAGCCAATTAACTCTCCCCTCATCCTTCATTTCTTCCTTTCTGATTAGCTCTGGGCCTGAGATAGGACCAAGGTTATTTTTAGCTGGAGTGCTTTAAGGACATGTCCATCTCTTCTGAGTTGACTGCCCAATGTTGTCAAGGTTTATCTCTGAGAAAAGCAGAGAAAGAGTACTTGGGGGGTAATCCAGCAGTTTCTTTACATTCAAATCTCATTTTCTCTTCAACCCTGAGAGGAAAATATTATGAAGCTCATTTTACAGGTGAGGAAAGTGAAGGTCAGAAGAGATAAATTAAATTTTTGAGATCACATAGTCACAAGAATAGTCAGTGTTGACTACAAAATTTGTGGGGCCAGATGCAAACTAAAGTTGGGGCCCCTTGTTGAAAAATTAGCAAGACTTACATGATGGTCACGGTGGCAAGTGAGGGAGCTTCCAAGCTCCAGCTCACTGTAAACCTGTGTGGTCAGCCCTGGTTGGGTCAGGAGACAAACTCACTCTCTCTGTGTATTTGTGTGTGCCTTGTCTCCATTTTCTCCTCCTCACCCACCCCAGCACTTCACCATGCTCCCTGCCCAGGAAACTGCCCTCTGGGGTATTCCCTCTGGCATCTGGTTGGGTTGGTGATGAGAGGCACTGTCAGGAGACTGGAGGGTGACAGTGCGAACCTCCCCCCAGGCTACAGTCTGGTGGTTGCTGTTGATCCCCTCTCCCTGCAGTGGCGACTAACCTCAGGGTCCTGGCTCCTGTCCATTTGGTGAATGGTTCCATCCCTACACCCTCAGGGCCGAGTTATCCCTGTTGCTAGACCCAGCGTTCTTCCCCAGCGTTCTTCTCCATCCCTTGTACCTGTCCACACCCGGGAAATGGCCCTTTATGAAAGTGACATCTGTTTTCTATGGGGGCTGGATTTTGACTTGCCCTCTTTCTTTTTTTTTGGGGAATTTTCCTGGGAGGAGTCCTGTCCCAACTCCAGGTGCCCAGGGGCCATATCACTCAAACTTGGCTGGAGTCTCTGACCTTCCTTGTCATGTTCACTCCCTCAGGGATGCGTGTCTCCCTACGACATTTCTGCTAAAGTGGGTGGGGTTTGGTGAGGGAGGCCTGACCCTTTCTGCAAAGGCCAGATAGTAAATATTTAATACTTGGCAGTGCTGTATCATTGCCTTTTCTGTTTGCTTGTTGTTTACCATTCTTTAAAAATTTAAAATCATTCTTAACTTGCCATGTGTGAAGTTCAAGGCATATAAATCAGGTCCCTAGGCCAGTAGTTTGCAAACTATTTATGGTCATAGTACAGGAAAAATGAAGCAAAGAGCTATTTTAAGTGTGCACACACATATTCGTCAGGCTGAAAAATTTCTGGAAGTATTAAGATACTTCCAAGCGTGCCTAATGCCCTGATTCTGCTAGCCTTTCTTCTACCCGTCAGCTCCCTCGCACGCTTCCTAGTTACTAAGCTGGCCTGAGATGGTTTGAGTTGGATTTCTATGAGAGGCAAATGACCATATCCCAGCTAACAGAGCTCACTACCTCCAGAAACCACAGCTCTTGATTCTACTCACCTCAGAGCTGTTCTCAGGCAGCCCGTGAACTGCACAACTCCTGGCCAAGGGAACTTGATCATCCCTGCTGAAAGTTACACACAGTGAACATAGACATTTTTGGACAGAAAATTCAAAAACAAAATTTTTACTAAAATGAACGTGAGCTCTGTTTACAGAAACAGAGTCACAACTCTTAGTTCATTGCTGTTTTAGAGTGGGGTTTCTGTGGTGTCACAGATGGTAGAGCATGGGGCTTTCGCAGAGCCTCTGTCTCTGATGCTGACTCTTCTGGTCTCATTGAAGAGTTGCTACTTTCTGGCAGGTTCCTGGGTAGGTAATCTTTTTTCCTTAAAAGAAATACTTTGGCAGAGAAGTTTATGAAAATCTGTCACACAGCTCTATGACTAGACTGAAGAGGTGGGCATTTTAAAGTAATTCTCTACTCTCCAGAGACAGAAAAAAAAACTGGTCACACTCAATGTCAAATATTCTGTCCCACTGTTTCCATTACCTGTGTTCATATTTGATTTGATCACCTTCTAGAGTTGGATGGTAGGGAAAATGTTCAGCACGAGGAGGATGCCGGAAGAGAATGCCCTTTGGATGAAGCAGAGCAGACAGGCTGACTCTCAGGAAGGAAGGTAGTGTTGACTAGTTAGAATACAGGGCCTCTTGAGTGTGGCTATATATGTGGTAACCTCCTGGGCTCTTGCTACAAATGCAAATTCTCATTCTGGGGCCTAAGAGTCTGTATTTCTATTAAGCTCCCAGTTCTTAAAGATGCAGCTCATCCATGTATGCACTGAAATCCAAGGGCTAGAAGAAAGTCCCTTAGCGCTGGTGATACTTGCTCACTAATAGATAATAATCACTAAGATGTATTGACTGCCATCTATGAGAAATGAAGTCACACAGCTGGGAAGGAATATTACTAGAAACTGTCTGAAAACCCTATGCGCTCACCACTGCTCCATGCTGACTGATCATGGGGAAGAGCCCATCATGGGTCAGCCCTGGTCCTCACAGTCCAGCACAAGGTCTGGGGCCCTAGGAGCCCAAGGATCTGGCAGCCCAGGTGCAGCACCTGGTGAATTCCCTGGGACGAGACCATCTGGATGGAGACTTGACCCCTTTTCAGTGAAAAGCAAGCCAGGACTTAAAAAAGTACATCTGGAGTTTTCAGACATTAATGAACAGGCTAGTCTTTCTGCTCAGCCAATCTGACTGTACTGACAATGACGATCAGGAAGAATGAAAGTAGGAAAACCTGGATCTGATTGAAAAATAGTTGATTCTATACAAAACACAATAGAATGATGAACTGTTCTCATGGTAAAGACAGGAAGCTTCTCCCCAGCCCTCCAGACCCAGTGCTACATGTTATTGCCAGGAGAGATATTCTGAGGACCTGCTGACTCTTGCCTTTGCTTTTCCATTTGACAGTTGGTAAAACACAGGGCAAAGCCTCGAGAAGGGAACTGTTTATTTCAAGCAATTTTATCTCTGAAAAGTTGTTTGGTTTCCAGAAACTTTTGTCAAGTGGATTTACCATCTCAGTCTTTGCACTGATTGGACGTGGGAGACTGTGGACCTGCATGATTGGGAGAAACACAATCAGCTTTTCAGAAATGTCTATCCCTGGAAAGCTTCACAAAGGAGTTTTTTTCTCTTTGGCCTCCTTTCTGAACAGTTTCTGTTCTAGAGCTCCAGGCAGATGCAGCCCTAGGCGAATTGGGGACACCGGGGACATTTCTCTCTGAATTTTCCCACCTCTTCCATCTGTGTCCTTTCTTCCCATCCTCCCATCCCTCCAACCCCCTCCACTGCCAATGCTGAATTCCATCCACATGCACAGGGTGAGCCTAACATTTGCAGGGGAGGGAAGGAGTGAGAACATCCTCTTGAGTGTGGTAGGGATTCATATTTAATTTCTATACTAATAGAATATTAGTCATTTTTTAGTTGTTACAGAACAAATAGAGTCATGACTTATAGTTTATAACTTATATAATTGATATCGTGTACTTGTAAAAATTTTATCAGATTCCTGACAGTGATGAACCATTTTCTGCTTCTGGAAAGAAGAAGAAGCATATTCCCCCCTTTTGCCCAGCTACAGCCATCTTTGAGTTTATAGTTTCACATTGTTCTTTCCTGTGTGGTGTTGAAAAACATTTCTTGGACCAAGATGGAGCCACCCCAGTCTGGTTGCTATGTCAGTGAACCAAAACTTAAGCAATATCCATTTTCCTGGAACTATTCTGCTTGTCCAGAAAAACAGTAGATCCTATCAGCCAATCTCCAATGCCAAGTCAACTCTGGACCCTATTTATCCTGTTCCATTTTGCAGTTTTCTAATGGAAATGGTCCACTTTTGAAATGTTAAAATTTGTATCACCTCAAGTCTTTTTAAAAGTTAATTCTGAGGTGTATTTTGGGTAGTGACACAATGGAATATTACGCAGCATTCAAAAAGATAGCCTCATGCTTTTTGCAGCATGACTTGAATGGAGTTGGAAGGGATCATGCTTAGTGAAATAAGCCAGAAAGAAAAAGAAAAATACTGGGTGATTTCACTCATAGCAGTAGCCTAAGGGGAGAGGAAGGTGGAGGGGGGGAGTGGGGGGGGAAGCAATTGTAATAAAGAAAAAATGAAAAACAATGAACAACTATATACCAGAGACATTTTACAGGGGTGGAGTGGGGAATGGGATCAAAAATGAGGTGGGAAACATGCATGGGACTATGGTAATGGCACGTGGGTGAACAATAGAGATGGGAAAAGGCACAAAATGAAGAGTGATGTAAAAAGAAATTTAAATAGATAAATAAATAAATCTTTAAAAGAAAAGTTATTTTGGGCAGTAATAACTGGTCACCTTAAGTATTTATTGATGAGAAATCAAGCTGTATGGATCTCAGAGATTACAAGTCCTGTGGGAACTGGTGGACTCATCATAGAATATCTTGAAAGAGAGTCAAGGAAGAGAAAAGCTGGTCCCAGGCCATTTGCATCTCTGCACAATCAGCTTGGATAAATATAAGGAGCCCACTGAGGAAGCCTAATGACCAAGTCTTGTGATTTCAGAGAGTAATTTGAGACTGCTGTCCAAGTATCTGTGGTGACTGCACTTACTCAAAAATAAACTATCTGCAAGAGCAAACAACTAGAAAAATTAGCAACAGCTGGTTAAAAAAAGTGAAATGAGGGCCCTCCCTGGTGGCGCAGCAGGTTAAAGCACAGCACTGAGAATCTAAAGCCGCTTCTGCATGAGTTCCATTCCGGCCTGCCCCGGAGGTGACCACATGGCAAGGCAGACCTCTCTTGACCCACCCGCTCCTCCCCTCAGCAGTGTACTTAGTTGATCTGCCTGTTCTGTTCCCTACTCTGTCTCTGGTGAAGCCTCTCACCACCCCTGAGCCTCTGGCCTGTACCCCAGTTCTGTATGTACAAATAAATAAATCTTTTTAAAAAAAAAAAAGAAAGTGAAATGAGTAAATAAATTATGGAGCTGCCATATAATGAAGTCATTAAAATAATTTTAGATAATGTGCTACCTAGCAAAGGTCTTCAAGCATATTATTAAATGAGACTATTCGTTGAGAATGAAAAAGTTGATCTTGTATCTTCTGTTGAGCTGTCCCCTGGCAGAAGCCTGCTGCAGCTGGCCTCTTAAATTAAAAAATATGCAGATTGTGGCCTGCTGAGTAAGCAGGCCCCAACCACACCCATAGGGTCAGTATTTAAATATCCACTTTGGAAAGAGAAACCCCACAGGCATCATTTTCATATGCTCACATAAATTAAGTCAAGTCACAAGCTTACTCATAGACTCCAGAAATGGGTGGTGGTGGTGGGGGCCGGGGAGGGGGGGACAGGAGCAGGTAAAAGTCCACTCCTCCATCCCAGCTGGAGAATGAGCAAGAATTGGAGCAGTGTAGAGCACTGGACCTGATGAGGTGGGGATGGAAGTTCCTAACTTTTCGGGGGCTCACTCAATTCTAAGCAGTTAGCAGCATCCCGGAAAATGCCAAAGAGGTCCTGGCAGTGACAGTCCTTAGCTCAGTTCCTTAGCTCAAAGTCTAGACTCTGGGTGTGGCTCTCATACTGTAAAATGGGAAGGCAACGGACTCAAAATAGCTGCTTTCTCATCACAGACGTTCTTTCCATTGCATGTTCTTTATTGCTATTCCTCTGGCTGCAACTGATGGTCACAGCCTGCAACACCTGACTCCAGGGGCCATCAAAAAATGCTGCTCCCTACATATGATCAAGAAGCTTTCTCTTCCTTGACTCTCTTTCAAGATCTTCTGTGATGAGTCCACCAGTTCCCATAGGACTTGTAATCTCTGAGATCCATACAGCTTGATTTCTCATCAATAAATACTTAAGGTGACCAAATTATTACTGCCCCAAATAACTTTTCTTTTAAAGATTTATTTATTTATCTATTTAAGTGGAAGTCAGTCACATTTCCTACTGCCCTCACTTTCATTTTCAAATACTACATGTGGGATGATATAGTCATATAAAATGTTCCTGAAAGGCTTTGCACTACTAAAGGGATTTTTGATGGAGGATGACTTTTCATTTTATCTACATGTTTTTGTAGGGAGACAACTTTTCATGAATATCTCACACTTCTGACCTATCCAGAATTCAGGTCCTCTGAGCAAAGTTAAGAATGTTTATAGAAAGAGACATTCCAGGGTACTAAAGTTTATCAGTATCTCCTTCTCTAGAGTTGTTTCAAGGTAGGAAGGATAAAGACCTCTTTCTTCTCTATCCAAAGAAATTTAGTTCAAATTTTAGAATAAAGTTAGGGTTATTCTCTCTCCAGAGGGGTATATGCAGATTGCCAACAGTGCTATATATAGATCAGAGTTTCATAATTGTGAGGGTTCTTGCTAATAATGTACCCCATTACATAGCCCTGGGGGGCAAATTATTGCAACATGTTGCTTTTACTGAGAGCAATAAATGATCTTTGTCCTCTGACTCAGAAGTTTCATTTTGCAGCACATAGATATGTATACACATAAATATATTTTATATATGTATGTATATGTTTACAAACATGCACACATACTCCTGTACACACAAATATATATCATCATATAACATATATATATATGTAATCATTTACTTAAGTCTAGATTTAGATATAGGCTAGATCTATATAGTGTGTGTGTTATTATTATTCGCAAATAAGAAATGTGTTGTGATATACATATATGAAACTGGCAGGCTAACTTGTTAATTTGCAAGTAAGAAAAATCTCAGACCCATGACCAATTCTGACTTATCATTTTAAGACGCAGTTTTCTTTAAGAAAATTTGTCCCTCATTTAGAAAGGTCACCCTGATGCAGGAAGCATCTCATTGTTCCCCCAGGAAGTAGTAGATAGGGCCTTTTAGGATAGCAAGACAGATTTTGGCGTTTCCTGTTCAAGGCTCTTTGTAGCGCTCTTGTAGCTATGGACTAAGATCATCTCAGTGGTAATTATTGGCTTGAATACATTACACTTTCCCTGATACAGAAGGTCTTAGGACAGAGGAAAATTGTGAATCTTACTGAGGATGACAAGCTGTCCCCAAACCCTACACCACTCACCGTCACCAGGAACCCTAATACTGACACTGACCTCAGCAACCCTCTATACCCCCTCCAGGGTTCAGATCATACCTCAGGACCAGCAAATGTTCAAAAGAGTGTCCACTCCCCAGGCACTACCACTTAGTAGCTACTTCTCAGCTACACAAAGACCTGGCAGCTTTGTGTGTGTGCTTAGAGAGAAAAGCTTCAGCTTTGAAATCAGTATGTGCTTGTCCAGAAATACTTTCTAATTACAACCTGGCTTCCCTTTCCCACCTCGAGCATTCTACTACTCCCAGCGACTCTCAAGCGCTCAGTCAGGCCCACGGAAGGGAGGGCCCTTGAGTCTATTATCTTTTTAAAATATCTGCATCAGTTTGTAATTTTCCTTTTTTAAGGATACTTCACGAGGCTCCCCTGAATTTTCAATATTTAAAAGGAAATGAATTTAATAGTAAGTTTTTGCTGAGCAGTGGGCTTCATAGTTCAGATCAAGCACTCACTGCTGCCCTACCCTGTAGCTGCTCGCCTCCACCTAAGGAACCAGCCAGTGGGGTGACGTGGTGGTTAGTCTGTCAGATTCTGAACTGGCCTGTATGGAGACAGCAAGGCAGTTCTGATAATCACCTCCATACTTTTCTCCAGGATGAAATTCACACGCACCTCCCAGTTGTCTGCCTTGTCACTCAATAATAGGAAAGATTTTTGTGTTAATCCTCCTCCTTCCATCCAGGAAGGAAAGAAGAACGCGCCCAAGTCCTGCTGTGCAGTACCACCTGCCCGAGCGTCCAGAGCCAAGTCATGGTGGATTTGGAGCTGGGGGGGATGATTGAGAATCGTGTTTATTTTATGAGCTGCAGAAAGTTGGCTGGGGAACCCAGCAGGAGGCCTGAGGGGGGATGATTTTATCTTGTGCTTTGTGTCTGCTCTTTAGAGAAATACATATTAACCTTTCTTGAGATTGGAAAAGAAGAAAAAGAAAGATGTGTTGCAAATACTGATTTGGGGGCTGAGTTCACAGAATAGGACTTTCTGTTTTCCTGGCTGCTGCTTTCAAGCTAAAGACCTCTGGCTGAAACAGGGTGGTGGGGGAGGGAGACACACAGGGGTGGGGGCACCCTGACAGAAGGTCTCGGGCCAGAACTCTGTGATCTGGAGAAGAGGCTGCACATTGGAAACTTTTTGGATGGGAGGAAGGAGCAGCTGTCCTCAGAAACTGAGATTTGCATATGGTGATGATCTGGCCTGTGTTCTCCTGACAGGCATCAGTTATCTTAATGAAAATTTAGCTAAACAATTTAACACACATTAGTGGCTATTATGAAGAAAAATGCCTTGTTGAAAAGTTCACTTTTGGTTTTGATTGATGGGTGACAGAGTTTCTGAGATTGCTTTTTTGCTAGAGCCTTTCCTGTACGTTTCAGTTTGCACAAAATCCAGGTTAACCTAGTCTCGGGGGAAAAGCACTTTGATGTGGACATTTGAAGACACATTTCACTTACAGTTCCCGTTGGAAAGCTACCGGGGCAAAGCGGTATAGATGCCAAGGGGCACTATTGAGGGAAGGACCTAGTTAACCCCTGCCTCCCCCACCACATAGTCACCTACAGTCAGGGTTAAATGGGCTTTTGTTTTCAGTGTGGCTCTAACTACATGTTTCATTTACTCACTCTCCCTCTTTAGAGAAATAATTAAAAATACATTGACATACAACATTACATTGTCCAGGCATTATAATGATTGGATATTCGTGTATACAGTGAAATGATCAGGACAATATGTATAGTTAGCATCCACCACTACCCATAGTTCCACACTGGTTTTCTTATGATGAGAACTTTTTTTTAAAGATTTATTTATTTATGCATACAGAACCGGGGTACGGGCCAGTGGTGCAGGGGTGGTGAAAGGCTTCACCAGGGACACAGTGGGGAGCAGAACAGGCAGATTGATGAAGCACGCTACTGAGGGGAGCAGTGGGCGGGTCAGGAGAGGTCTGCCACGCCATGTGGGTCACCTCCAGGGCTGGGGATCGAACTCACACTGAAGCCACTGTGGCTTGGCTTTGCAGTGCTGCGCCATAACCCGCTGACCACAAGGGAGGGCCCATGATGGGAACTTTTAAGATTCACTCTCAAAAATTTTCAAATCTACAATACAGTATTATTATCTACAGCTACCTCATTGTATATGACATCCCTAGGTCTTACTCATTTGATTCATATTTCCCCCTCCTTGGCGCTCTTCCCCCTTTTCTGGAGCCACCAATCTGTTCTCTGTATCTATGAGTTATCTCTATGTATCTATGAGTATACTATCAGTATGAGAAGAGGCTAAGCATGATAAGGCAGAAGAATACAGAAGGCAGTTGCTCCGGAGGGGTGGTACTCGGGAGCGCTACAAACACAAAGTAAAGCTGCTGGCTTCGCCGACTAGCAGGTCTGTGACCTCGCTGATGAGCAGGGGCATTGCTAACCCACAGTGCCTTTGGTCAAGTTAGGAAATACTGGCTGAGCAGAGCATCCATAGTGCTGGAGGGAAGCCCCCCTGTGGCTGGGGAAATGTCTTTCCTGGAGCTAGTCTTCAGGGAAGTTCCAGTCCTCCAGCCTGGAACACAGCTCCAGGATTTCATGGTGACCCAATTAGATGATGGCCTATGTCAGGGCCTCATACTGTCGTTTTTTTCCTTCTTCAGTGAGAAGCCTTTCCCTTCAGAAGCTACTGTAATTAACCCAGGAGAGAATAAGTCATCCTTCTAGCCAAACAAGAACCTGCCAGTACAGTTTGACATGTTCAAATTGAACACCTGTTTTCAGGTCTCACCAATGTATATGTCTGTCCACGTGAAAATCCTTGTAGTCGATGCTAAAAAAAAAACAAAAAAACCTACATTAGTATTCCATGCTGCTCTACCCCGTCTCCTGTATCCACCCCAGACCTAGCTGTACAGTAATCTCTGTAAAGGAGCTGCTCTGCTCATTAAGGAATCAGACAATGACAATCCCGTTGCCTAAGCTGGGTGGGTGCAGAGCTCTGAGCTCCTTTGTCTAAATGCCACAAATTGCTATAGTTTGCTCTGCACTTCAATGTTGGCATCATCACCCTTTAATTGGCCAAAAGGCTTTGCTATAATATTAAAAGGAAAAACAACCTTCTCAGTCCCTGTCCAGTTTTCAATATAATTATTTGTCAGAATCATATTAACCTGATGTATGACAAACCCATAAAATGGATTCATTTAGGTCTCCAGGAGTCCTCCCTCATTAACTCTGATATTTATAGCTATGGTTTCAATGCCACAGCTTCTCCTCCCATGAAACAGGGAACAGGGATGTCAGGTTTCCCTGATGCTGCTAGGGGATCGTTTGTTTTCCAGTGTTGCAAAGAAGGCTGGAATAAACTCAGTCTAGCCCCTGCGAAACGTGATGGGCATTTCTGCCCATCGCTCTCTTTTTAGAGCAGGGAAAGAAAACTAAATCTCAACACTATACACAAATCTTACAAGTCTAATAATTTTCTCCAGGTTTGATGAAGACTTCAGTGAGATTGAAATGTTCAAGGGCTGGTTCTGAAGCCAGACTTTGTGGAATCATATCCTGGTCTCAGTACTTGCTAGCTTGGCAATATGCTAAAGTCTTCAGTTTTCTCATCGTTAAAATGGGGTGATAATAGTTCCTAAGCTCATGGGTTGTTAGAGAGATTCAGTGAATAAGTATATGTGAAAGGTTAAAGCAATTTATTTGACACATAATAAGTGTCAAATAAATGTTTCTGAAAAGTCTGATATAATTGCTATTATTACCTTTGGCCACAGCTAAACCAGGTTTTCATTCTGCAGGCTTATAGTCTGTCCCAGTTGAGCTAGTGCAGGCGGTTTCATACTGGTTTCATACTCCTAGGGAGCCCAGTCCTGAGCAAATGTGACTCCGTTTCCCCAAGGGAAAGGTGGGCTAGCTGTGGAAAGTGCAGTGGACCCAAGACCATCAAAAGGAGTTCCCCACAGTCTTAGAATTGTGACACTTTCATCCACTTTATGAACTAGCATTCTTGACAAGTTTTCATGTCAAGAACCAGTACTGGACCCTAAAACAGGCTAAAAACTGTAGCTCCAGATAACTTATCACCTGGGAAATCTCCTACAGCTAATCAGCCAGGCCCTATGGATCTCTCCTTGCTCACCCAGAATTCTTCCTGAAGTGACAATCACGAGGCCCACCAAAATTTTCTTTATTTTTGAAGAAGTCACATGGATGTAATTTGGATTACTTGGCATGACCCAAGGCTAAGGGGGCATCCAAGGGCTTGCAAATGTCTATCGGGAAGGTTGTCCAAGATGACTGCACAGACATCAGCCTCTGTTCCCCAGGGCCCCAGGGCTGGCTGTTAGTCACGCTCAGTTCACTGCGCTGTTTCCTGTGTTGCCTTCTTCACCACCCTGCTTGTTCCAGGAATCCGAGCCTTGTCATGCCCTTGGATTGTCCACATGTCTCCCGGAGACTCAGCATCAGGCATTTGCAATTAGCTCCCATTCTTGGGGAGTCCTGTTTGACTCTCACACAGCATCCTGAGAGTGATTAGTTAATTCTGAGCAATAGTAAGAATGCAATGCAGCCTTTTTACACACACCAAAGGATCGAAGCAAAATGCCAATTTCATCCTGTCACTCATTTTCTCAGAACTTTAATTTCAGTTAGATAAGTCCAAATCTTCAGCTTGACTTTTGCACTGATCGAACCAACTTTCTCGCTACTTCTCCAAGACAAACTTTCTGATAAACCAAGCTTTTATCATTGCCCTCCCTATTATCTTCTCTCCATTCTCTCCAACTGTGCTGAGCTAATTCATTTTTTAAGGACTCGTGCCCAGAACTCCTGTTTTGTGCTTTTCCCTGACTTCTCAGAACAAAGTGATGGCACCCTTCTTTGCTCTACAAACTTTACAAACTTTTCTGTCTACTTTGCTCATTTGCATCTTTATTCCATGAAGTTAGTTCTAGAGATAAAAGGATGACAAAGTCAGATGCACCAGCATGAAAAATCATCTGGCCCAGGGAGGCATCCTCCCACTCACCACTGCCCAAACCTTCACGTAAGTAAAAACACTCATTAGACAGAGACAAAGACATAGCAGAACGCAAAGTGTCCCCTAACCAGGCTCCTTTCTACCCACATCTGGCTATCAGGGAAGCTTAACTGGTAAGAAGGATTTGACTAGACATTTCAGAAAAGAAGAAAAATAGCCTCTTGAACAATGTAATGTGGTGTAGAGTGAGTTCCCACAACCCTGCTCCCCAACAGGAATGGGGAAAAGCTCTGCTTCCCACTACCCCTATTCCTCTCAGCTCTGAAGACTTATTTTTCTTTCTCTGATTCATTAATTTTATCTTTTGATTCAAGAAATATTTGTTGAATATCATTTAATATGTGCCAACTGCTGGAATATAAAAGTGGAAATACTCTAGATATTTTCACACCACTAGTTTTACTACAGTTAAGTTTTGAAATATATCTAAAAGTCATTCTTCTTTTTAAGGTGACTTTGGTATCTCTGGGCTGATCCATTTAGGCCTCAATATCAGAATTTTCCATGGCTCTGTCACTTGACTTATTGCCTCAAAAATATTTTACGTTTCTAGAAGGCAGAGGACAGCTTAGTGTTTCCTATGTATCCCTTATGGAAACTGCGTATATTGTCTACATAGTAGGAAAGAATTATTGAGCTTTTTACAGGAAATACCATATTTCTTACCAGCCATCAGGGACAGCAAGAGGTGGTCTTAACACAGTTTTGTATCAGAGATTCCCAAGCCAAAGCCCATAGGCTAGACTCAGCCTGCAGATATGTTATATTTGGTACACAATGTTACTGGTTTTTCAAATTTAATAACATTAAAAAATTGAGAATTCTTATACAGGAGCATGAACACCAGCATGAGCGCACACATACAGACATGCATGTGTACACACACACACACACACACACACACACACACACACTGAATTCCAAGCTCCTCGGGGTTTTCAGCTTCCCTTGAAAAGCTGAAAGACCTTCAGTCCTTGGCTCTTTACCCACTGAGCAAGTGCTGGCATGAAAGCCTGCCTGGCCACTTCAGAGAGTAAACATTCCCTGGTAGGCCACAGTTCCTGTCACTCTATATTTCATTACACTTAGCTTAACTCACTTACATAATAGCATGATTCTGAAACTCTAGAATATATGACTGTGCTTTACAGGAAGCCGTGCTTCGAAACAGAGAGGAAATAGCTTGCTCCATGCACAGAGAAAGAACAGCGATGCCAATCCAGTGTTTCCTGGTACTTCAAAGACGAGGACTGGCCCATCCTGGCCTGCACGGTGGCCTAGGTCTGGCTTGCAGTTAGCCTTCTCTGGAGTGTTCATGCTTCCTGCTGGGGAGCCGCCTGGGGCTCCAAATGTCTGGCTCATTTAATCCAAGCCTCTGCCTCCCAGGCTTCCTCCAGCAGACTCTGGACTCCATCTGGTACTTTTTTGGCTCTTTGCTTACTGACATGGACTACCAGCTAATCCTGCCAAGGAAATCTGCTTGCCTGTCTTTCTCCTCCCCCCACATCTTACCCACTCTCTTCTCAGGCCAGAATCACCCAGTGGAAGAGTGATAGCAGGCAGAAAGTAAAGAAAAGCAAAAAATTTTAAAGAGGTAATTTTATCTATTTTAGAGAGGTAATTTTATCCTATTTAAGCTCAGGTCCCTGTTCACCAAGATTTTAGTCACATGTGTTGTTGTGGTTGTGCTTGTGTGTGTTGTGTATGTGGTATGTGTGTGTTATTGTAACAGATACAGGTTTCCTGGACTCCACACCCATTCCAGATACTAGAACTACAAATCCCATCAACACCAAGGAGAAGCACGCTGGGACGTGAGGGTGGAGCTGAGCAGCCAGGTTAGGATAAAACCAAACATGTGGGTTTAGGGGCTCTCTAGGCCTGATAGTTTGCAGCTGGTCATGTTGGCTCTCGATTGGTTTTCAGCGTGCTACTGAAGTCCAAGTCAGCAGAACTGGTAGGATGTTCTAGTTAACTTGCATTTCTTTCCCCCCCACCCCGGGGTTGTTCCTTTACCTTTCTTCTTGTAAGTAAACCCATTATGGAACCCTTTTGGGTGTGTCCGCAGTACGATTAAATTTTTTTTTAAGACTTATTTATTTGTGCATACAGAACTGGGGTACAGGCCAGAGGCTCAGGGGCGGCGAGAGGCTTCACCAGAGACAGAGTGGGGAGCAGAACAGGCAGATCAACGAAGTACAGTGCTGAGGGGAGCAGCGGGCGGGTCAGGAGAGGTCTGCCAGCCATGTGGTCACTCGGGGGCAGGCGGGAATCGAACTCATGCGGAAGTGGCTTTAGCTTCTTAGTGCTGTGGTTTAACCCGCTGCGCCGCCAGGGAGGGCCACGATTAAATCTTAAGCACGCAGGTGAGGACCCACAGATAGGCAACCCAACTCACATTGGGGTGCTCTGTAACATTACGAGGAAAGCAAATATAAGGAGTAGAACAAAAATGGATCTACAACCATTTTTCTAGTTAGGAAAGAAAGAGCACCAAGAATATTGGCTTCTCGTAATGAACATTGGGGGTGGACTGGGGTGATTTGGTGGTGGGGGCACTGCAGAGGCAATACCTAATGGGGTGTTCCACTATTACTCGATTAAAAATAATAGACTATGGCCCTCCGCAGTGGGTTAGGATTCAGCACTGCAAGCTAGCTGTGGAGGCTTCAGTGCGAGTTCAGTCCCCAACCGGGAGGTGACCACATGGCACCGCAGACCTCTCCTGACCCCGCCCGCTGCTCCCCTCAGCAGCGTGCTTCGTTGATCTGCCTGTTCTGCTCCCTGCTCTGTTTCTGGTAAAGCCTCTTGCCATCCCTGCTTCCCTGGCATGTACCCCAGTTCTGTATGCATAAATAAATAAATCTTAAACAAACAAAATAGCCCTTAAAAGTAAGATAAATTAGCTTAAGTAAAGGAACACACTGACTGGAAACACACCCACAGGTATGCTTCTTTCTTACTAGGGCACCAGACATAGGTGTGGGCACACGTACATATCACACATACATGCACACATGCTTATATGTGCCTTGATTTTTTAATGTTAAATAATTTAATTATTTGCTGATGTAGAAGCTTGGAAACTAAAATATAAAAAGGAAAAGCAAATAGAATAAAAATCAAACATAATTTTACCACTCAGTTCATTTTAGCCTATTTCCTACAAATTAATCCACATAACAGACTGTATATTGTATATTAAGATTTATGAACTTGTTTTTTCTCTCTTACATCATAACCTATCTCAAGGACATAAAAAACTCATTAGAGACAACATTTTAATAGTTATAAAATAGTTATACCCCATGGTATGGATTTTCATAATTTATTTAATTTTTGAGCATTTAGATTGATAGAAGTTTCTGACTTTGTGTAACATGATCATAAACATCTTTGCCTTTTATGTTATTTCTTTAGGATGTTTCTAAAAATGGAATTGCTGGACAAAGAGGAGAAAAATGCCTTTAAAATTTATGAGTTGTATATTGTTAAATTGCTTTTCTTAAGGTAATACTCCCTTATCTTGTTCCAAATACCTTTATGTAAAAGTGGACACTGGAAAATTCACAGAAATTTTTAATTGGATACATGCACCTAGCCAAAATAACAATATAAGGAACTATTTTATGATATAGTTTGTAAGTGTCAACCAAATATATCATTTGAGTATCATCAAAGCCACTGATTGAAAAGGGTTGGCTTAGGCCACACCACGATTCAGTCTTTCTAAGAAAAGAAGAATAACTCCCTGGTTTGTCTCCAGATGTCGACCCAGGATCTCCCCTCCCCCTAACCCCCTCATAGATTCCAGCTGGAATAGACACACATGGAGGAACCAGCCCCTTACCCAACGCCAGAAAGCCTCTGCTGAGCCCTTTCTGTTCCAAATGAGACATAATTTTATTTTTTCCCATTCTATGCTTTATTTGTATTATTATTATAGTAGATTTATGTATTTTTATATCACTCTTTATTTTGTGCTTTTTTCATCTGGGTTGTAATTCCATGGACTTTTCACCACCAGTTTACTTCTGTGTCATCACATGGTCCCGTGAGTTCTTCCACACCAGTTTTGATCCTTTTCCCCTCTCCTTTCCTGTAGAATGTCTCTGGTTTATAGTTGTACATTGAAATTCATTTTTACTTTATTACAATCACTAATATATACATATATATGTATATATACACGTGTATTTATATATATACATGTGCATACATATATGCACGTGCATATATAAATATGCACGTGTGTATATACACATGTGTGTGTACACACACACACACACACACACACATTCCCCCCACATCCCCTTTCTATGAGTGAAACCAATCCGGTATTTTTCTTTTTCTTTCTTTCTGGCTTATTTTGCTAAGCGTAATCCTTTCCAGCTCCATCCATGTTGCTGCAAAAGGCATGAATTCACCTTTGTTGATTGCTGAGTAATATTTCATGGTGTATATGAAGCCCCATTTTAGTGCTTACTTGACTCCAACTTCTCCTTTGAACTTCTTTGTCACCGTTGTCTTAAATCCTTTCCCACCAAAGCTTTCTTTCTGAATTGAAAGGGAAGAAATCTACCCCCCCCCCACACACACCCTTAAAGTGTCTTTAAGGTTTCACAGTTGAGCTTGCTCTTGGCTCTTGGGCCATCAAATTGTTTGTGCTTCCTTGTTATTATTGGTGTTCTCATTTTTATGTGCCCTTTGTACAATCTTTTCTGCAGGCAATTTAAGGAACTGATACAAAAGGGGCTGGCCTGGTAACCAGTCTGACAATAGAAGACACTTCCTGTGCCTGAAGGCTCTTTTGCCAATCTCTGGCTTCTGCCTGGAGAAAACTTAGCTCCATTTTCCATGTACTGCCTGTGGATGAAAGGAGGATGTTCTAAGTAAACTCTGTTTTCTTCTGACTGAGGGGTTTGGGACCCATGGTTCAGTGGTCCTTCTCAAAATGCCCAAGTTTTCCTGCCATAAGACTTTGGGCCCCTTATGTGAGCTTCTACTTGAGGAAGTTTGCCTGCATGACTGAGAGGCATCCAAGGAGCTTCAGACTATATAGAATATATGTCCTAAGACAGCCCAGTTATGGGCCATTCAACATAAAATTTATAGTGTGCTTCTGATGTTGACATCCATGACTTCCTTCTAAGAAATAGTAACATGTCTCTGTCTGTTCTTTCTTAGGGATTACCATACGGATGGTATATCTCTTACCAGTTGTCTTATATTTTCAGTCAGATCATCTGTTCATTTCAAATGGTCATTTCCTTAATCCCAGAATTTTTATATTAATTGCAAAAAATTCTTCCTCTCTTTGTCTCTGATTTTCTGCTCTCTACGTTTTGCAGTGTGAAAGGGTTTGCTAACTCTGCTATCAATGGTCAGAAGAGAAAACTGAAAAGAATTTCCCTGCCTGCTGCTCAAAAATTATAATTTGATGACAAATTCTGAGTCATAACATCAGTCATTTTCCCCTGCTGTAGTTCTCTGAGCATTTTTCTGCTTAACTGAACAAATTCTCAGACAGACTAGCTCTGAGTCCCAGTCTTCAAAATTCTGGGTGCAGAGTGCTGACAGTCCATCTGATGAGACAAGGTGCTGAGATATCCCTGTTTTTCCTTTTTTTAATACAAATTAAAAGCTTATCACTGAAAGTAACCCACTAAGTGTCATTCTTGCTAAATTAAAGAGCCTGCCTAATCGACCAGTCCATTCAGCGTATCTGTTTTTATTTTTTATGTTATAAATATAAATCAGATTTCTTATTAAAAAATTTCTTACAAAATTTTTTTTCTGTGTTTATTTGTAACTGCCACTTTATTTGTTTTGTTTCTTTTTGGTGGAATCTTTGGGGTTCTCTGTACTACATATAATATGTTTCTTATAAAAAATCAAATTTCTTATAAAAAACAATAATCATTACATGAAATTCACCAGAGATATTTATTTTTTCCTCCCATATTCCCCAGCACCTGTTGGGTGTTTCTACTGTGTGCCATTCTCGCATGTATGAGGCTTTGCCTTGCCTTACTTGTTCTCTTGTGGTCTTGACTTGAACTTCTCTCCTTAATAGTGATGAGGAGCATTTTTTTCATCAATCTAATGGCCTCCTACCTATCCTCTTTGGAAAATTATCTCTTCAGGTCTGCTGTCAATTTTTTAATTGGGTTGCTTGATATTTTGTTGTTGAGTATGGAGTGTTTCATAAATTGGATATTAACCTCTTGTTGGTTGTGTGATATGTGAATATCATCTCTCATTCAGTAGGATGCCTTTTAATCGACTGGTATTTTTTGTGTAAAATCTTTTTATTTTGAGGTGGTCCCAGTCATTTATTTTTACTTCTTTTTCCATTTTGGGAGTCAATTTCCCAAAGACATCCTTGCCATTGTTGTCACATAACATGTCAAGTTTTCTCCCATACATTCTATTCTTGTGGATATCATATATAAATTTTGGTAAAATAGTCATTTTTACTACATTAATTCTCTCTATCCATGAACATGGAGTTTCTTTCCATATTTTTGTGTCTTGTTCTTTATATTTTAAAAGTGCCTAGTAGTTTTTGTTGTATAAATACTTCATCTCCTAATTATTTTTGATGTAATTTTACATAGGATTATTTTCTTAATTTATTTTTTTCTCAGTTACTTTCATATAAAAATATAACAGCTTTTTCTGTGCTTATTTGTAACTGCCACTTTACTATATTTGTTTTGTTTCTTTTTGGTGGAATCTTTGGGGTTCTCTGTACTACATATGTTATTGTCTGCAATCTGGGTTCTTTTTATTACTGTTGCCTGATTTTGCTAGTTAAAAGTAATGTTAAATTAAATAGAAGTGGTTATAGTGGGTAATATTGGCTTTTAAATTTTTTTAAAGATTTATTTATTTATACATACAGAACTGGGGTACAGGCCAGAGGTGCAGGGGCAGTGAGAGGATTCACCAAAGACAGAGTGGGGAGCAGACAGGCTGACTGACTAAGTACACTACTGAGGGGCGCAGTGGGCGGGTCAGGAGAGGTCTGCCACACCATGTGGATCACCTCTGGGGCAGGGATTGAACTCATGCTGAAGTGGCTTTCGCTTCTTAGTGCTGTGCTTTAACCTGCTGCACCACCAGGGAGGGCCAGTCTTGGCTTTTTTAATCAAGGAAAGAGCATCCCCTGGTTTGAATGATAGGTTTTAGGTAGTTGTGGGTTTTGGTTAAGCAATTGCTAATATTGACATACTTCTGAGCTGGAAAGTGGCTGACAAAGTCATCTCAACGAGGGCTTTGTTTTGAACTTGGAAACACCCAACTGGGTGTGTTCTTGACATGAACAATGGTACCAGAAGCCCTAATCATGGTGGGGGAAAATCATCTACTTTACCCACTGATCTAGCTACATTATCTACCTTTTTCTATGTTGGAACCCAAGATTGACAGATCCTTTTAAATAAGTATTTCAGTTAATGTTCTTCTCTGCCATCATCCCAGGCAGTTAATAAAACTGATTGTCTTATAACTTCCTACTTTCTAATCATCACAATCCATATTAAGAAATATTTCCACAGCAGTATTGTATGAGATACAACTTTCCTTGAATTTAAAGGTTAATATTTTTACACAGCTTTAATCATGACAGTCATACATATATAATATGAAGACATGTCAAAGACTTTATCTAACTCATTAATTAATAAGAAAGCCTGCAAGTTGTTCAACGGGTCAAAGGAGAATCCAGAGCAAATACATGTGTAAGCTACCAGGAATGCTGAAATGATTAAATGTTGGAATAGATTAAAAACTGGTGAATATGCACAAGGCAATAATCAATTGAACTCAAGTAGACACAATTTGTTTGCTTTTCTAAGATTGAGAATCATTTGCATTATCATCAGTTTTCTACAGTGTACAGAGTTGTAAAACAGCTCAAGGACAATGAAAGATGGAGGTAACCCCTAGACAGATACCAGTCACTCCTCCCACCCCCATTTCAAAATCATTCACATTTCTAATTAGGATTTGTATGCCCCTGCATTTTTTTTCACACCATCTTTCTGCTGTTAAACACCATTGGGCAAAAGGAGTATTCAATATCCATTTGGGAAGGTGCCTTTATGCATGTTTATTTCCTTATCCCCTACATCATCAACTGGTTCATGGATACTGGGGAGAAGAAATAAGGAAAGACTGACTTCTTGGGTATGTTTTGTTTGTTTGTTTGCTTTGTGACAGCACAATGTCTAAGCAGACAACTGAGCTCCAGAGAACACATGAGGCTGAAACCTGAAACTTGTTCCTTAGGTCCTTTTGATCGCAAAGCTCCAGGGTTAGGAAATGTTTGGTGAACTGAAATTGTGAAGTCAGGGTGACCTGGAAACTGAACCAGAGAGGCTGACAGCCAGGCAAAGTAGACCAAATTCACACCATCCCAATACAAAAATTTTTACAACCTAAACTTAAATACTTCAGATATTTAAATCATTCCCACCAGCATAAGCTTTCTGGGATTGTTATATCATCTGATTTTAACCACTCCATTAAAAGTATCATCAAACAGTCCTACAAGGCTGACTTTAATTCATCTCTTGAAAATAATGTGTTCATAGAATTACTCAGACTAATGTATGGTCTCTGGAAATTATCAAAGGAAGACATTATGAAATTTTCTGTCAGAAGAGCAAACCAGCCCTCAAGGGAATTTCCGAGACTGCCTCATGACATTGGACCTTTAGGTGGGGGCAGAATCCTCACAAAGTTCTCTCAGTATTTGTTTTGGAGCCACCTTGGATAGTTATTAGGAATAGTTTCCTCTAAACTAATAGTTTCTGCTAAATTTGACCCAAACTTACTTGAAATAAAACACTATTTCCTGGCTACTCAAACTGAATGGGGGCTTTGTGAATTGGAGAAAATGGGATAAAGAACAGATATACTGAAGCTACTGTTTTGTCCCAACTTCCCTGACCGGCCTCAAGAAAGAAAGACAGGAGGCAGAAAGGCTGAACAAGCAGAGTTTATTGCTCTGGGACAGCGGTCTACAGCTACTGCCAACTCAATAAAGGGGAAGGGTCTCCTATATAGGTCCTAAGCTCAGATTTCAAAGGGGTGACTCATTGCTGTGTCCTTGAAGTGAGGCCCAGTTCATTATCACCTTCAGTTAGTCCCATCCTGGATGCAAGGTCAGTTTATTACCACCTTATCAAGCTTGGATGCAAGACTCAATTCATTACCTCCTTAATTCAGTCCTTGTCAGTAAATCTTTGGTCACTCCCAACAACTACAAGGATTCAGACTTCACACAGGTGTCAGCAAGGCCTTGGGTGGAGTTACAACACAGCTTCTAGGCAAATCATGAGTCAGATACTTATAATATCTATTTCATTCTTTTGTTTGAAGGGAATTCCTATTGTTTCAAACTCATGTAGATTCTCACATGGTGCAGAAATGAACTTAAAAAAAAAAAACAAAACAAATGTAGCCACAGTGTCTTGGGACTTCCCACTCTCCTTATTTCTGAGATCATGATGCAGTCACAGGAGAGTATGTCATTGTACATATTTGCATCTCCTCAGTGGTAGCCTGGTATACAGTCTTGGTATATAGTCTTGTGTCTTATTTTGTGCTTAATAAACCATACGAGACTGGGCAGGTTTTCTGTTGACTCTGAAAGTCACAGCTCTCATCTGTGAACCAGGGACAGGGGCACCAGATGGTCTGTCAAGCCCCTTTTTATTCTTTCCATATTCTTTACATTTGCAATTTTTCAAAATAAGTCTGAATTCCTTCAAAGAATTTATCAAGAACCCAGTATATGACGAAGGCTTTGGAGGATGATGGTGTTGCATTTAATCCAGTTTTTCTAATTAACATGAACTATTACTTTTAGAATGGTCAATGTAGGATCTGTCTTCTTTGGTTGACATTAAACTTCTGAAAGGCAAGGACAGTATCTTCTCCCTCAGCAATATCTCCCCAGTACCCACAACAGTACCAGGCCCATTCTGCGTACTCTGTATGTATTTGTTGAATGGATGTGGGCACCAGGGCTTGATTTTTTGCCTGGTTAACAACATCAAATAATGACAAAGCCTAGGGTGAGACTGAGCAAACTTCCAAGCAAACGTTCAAGTTGTTCTGACCTCAATGCTTGTTACTGTGAGGTACATCTTCTGAAAGCTGGGGCTGCAGCTTCTAAAACCATCCTGACTAAGATTTCATACCCCTGGGTGGGGCAGGATGGAGGGTGGTTGGGGTGGTTGGGCAGGGCTGGAGTATTGCTTTACTTGTGTAGCTTTAGGCTTGTGTAGGCTCTCGCTACAGAAATTCGGTGGGGGAGGAGGTGAGGTTCAGGATTTAGATGTCTGCTTTCACTTCACCACTTTGGTTCAGGCCAACCAGACCAATTTGGACTCCAAATTGAGCGCTCACCCTCACTGAGTACTCTCAGTACAACCCCAGTGCCAGTCAGAGCTGCCATGGGAGCATGTGACCCAGGGGCCACTGGCTTTGGAGTCTACCCAGGTTTCCCTCACCAGTAGTGAACTTTGTTTGGCTTGGGTGACTTTTGCCCACCAGATGGGAGAAAAATATTCAGGGTAACATAAACCAAACCGTGATTCAGAAGGTTCGTGTAGCCCTGCTAGAAGTGTCCCTTTGGTTGACTTTTAGCTCTAAAGAACTAATTGTCCTATATACACTGACCAGTCACTACATTTTTTTTTTTTTTTAAGATTTATTCGTACAGAACTGGGGTACAGGCCAGACATGTGGAGGGTGAGAGGATTCACCAGAGACAGAGTGGGGTACAGAACAGGCAGATCGACGAAGTACACTGCTGAGGGGAGCAGCGGGCGGGTCAGGAGAGGTCTGCCGCGCCATGTGGTCACCTCTGGAGCAGGCGGGGATCGAACTCATGCAGAAATGGTTTAAGCTTCTTTGTGCTGTGCTTTAACCCGCTGTGCCACCAGGGAGGGCCAGTCACTACATTTTAAATAAAAGTAGGAGCTGAACTTTATGTAAACCATAGGATTTATCACAATAGTCTCTTCCTGCATTGATAACAGTCATTAAGCATGATTAAACACTAACTTCCAGACTCAACTCAGAAGAAATGGAGAAGTCTCGAGAAGGTCTGAGAAGGCTCCACTTCCTGCTGTAGGTTAGAACTGTGTGCGCCACAGACAGGACACCCATGGCCCCCACTAGTGAGGGGCTCTCACTAGCACCAAGCAAGAGCTTTGCACCCAACATCAGGTTAAACCGTAATAGTAGTTTTAAATATAAATACTTCCTGTATGAAGTCCATAAGCATTTTCACTCTTGAATTCTGTGATCTCCACTGAAATTGCCAAATATCATATTCAGAATCTGGAATAAGAGCATTTGGGGCACACTGGGATTGAGCGGGGACAGGGTAGCTGTACTTTAACAGGCTCACTTTGTCCATCAGGCTTATTTCCCAGAATGAAGCTCTCTGACTAATATGTAATTTTCTTGTAAACATCATTCACAGATTATGATCAAAGGTTGTGGCACTTAAAGATGACTGAGCGAGGGAGCATTTTCCTTCCATCCTTTGCTGAGTCTCAGACTCACAGTCTTAAGCTTGGGGCTTCTTTGACAATGTCAGCAGCCATCTTCAAATGTCCAGCCTTTGACACATATTTCCTGGACAGAATGAAAACAAAAGCACCGGGTTTGCAAATTGCTAAATACATGACTTATAATTATAACTGATATCTAAAATGCACGTTAATTTTTTTTTTTACTCAGAACCTTCAGGAAAAGGAAATTGGACTGAAAATGCACATTTGTGCAAGTGTGTGGGCATGTGTGCATGCAAATGGGGAGGGCAACAGGAAAAGTGATGCGGAAAGTGCTTCCCTTTTAATAATAAATGACAGAAGTGGAGTTGACTTGGTCTGGGAAGCTTCTCTGTGCTTCTGTGGAGTCATTTGTATTTTGCTAAGTGATTTGCATACTGCTGGGGCCACTGGGTCCCTGCAAAGCTTCCCCAGGCCTCTGCTTTTCTCCTGACTTCTTCCCTCTAGGAGGATGGTAATAATTAACCTGGCAGGGAAACAGTGAGAACAAAAGAGGAGGTGGCAGGCCTTCAAAGTCACCTCTTCCTTTTAACTCCGGAAAGATCTAGGGACAGATCTGGCTTGTTGCTTCTCAGGAGAAGAGTCAGACGTTATTCTCTCACTTCTAGAAAGGAAACCCATTTGAGGGATTATGAATGTGACTCCGTGTCTCTGTCTGAAGTTTAAATCTTTTCAAGCATGCAGTTATTAAGATGCCAAGTTGACGCACTTAATTACAACCTTTATTATGGTATTGAATACTTTAAATGCACTATTTATCACACCTGAAGAGAAGCGCAGCTCTGCCATAATGGACCACTCTCAGTGGGCCATCTATTGATTATCTTCTCTGCTGAATTAATTCCTAGTAATCACCTAGTGAGCAGTCATAAAGAGAATGCCTCCTGCAAGTGGAGGGGTGGGGTTGGTGGGTGAGATGGGCCTCAGGTAGCAGCTTTAGCTCCCTTCGCTGCAATTTGAGCCCATGTGATTAATGAAAGGCCTTGAGGCCATGCTGGTGTCTTCACTATAGATTGACTTTACTGTCAGTCTTCACTTAATGACAAGGATACATTCTGAAAAATGTGTTGTTAGGCTATTTTGCCTATCAAATGATAGAAAGTGCAGTTACACTTTATTGGGCAATACAGCTTTCGCTGCACCGTGGTATGTTGGGACCACCATTGTACATTCAAGCCCTCGCTGAAACAGGCTTACATGACTGTGTGATGGGAGCACAAGGCACAGAGGACACATCAGTTCCTACTTTAAGATTTTCTTTAACAGAATCAACTGTATTTTGCTCACTTCTCCTCCGAAGTTCCTGCTGGCATGCAACACAGAGGGACTCAGCCCCTGGGTGGTCCCCACGTGCCATGTCTCATTTCACTGAGTTTGATTTGATCGTTGAGTTAGAAAATGATATACGGGTGAGAGGGATGAGTAAGTGAAGTCAAGGACTGTGTCTCTGCCTCTCCCACGGAGGAAGGAGGTCCCTGCAGACCAATCTCCCAGGGCCTTGCCTCTCATGAATGTTAACACACCCCGTTCAGGGGTCACTTAGAGCACTGGGCAGAGCCTACTGCCACAGGCAACTCCGTTTTTAATAAGGAGCTGTCTCCCATACTCCAGTTCTATAACAGGGAGTGCCTAGTGGTCAAAGAGTTACATTTGCAAAACAAGAATCTGGCTGGCTGCCTGTCTTCAGACTTGTTTTTCCTGTTCCTAATCAGACCCAGGCAGTTTGCTCCTTGTTCTGACCTCTTCCTCTGGAAGAATCGATTTTAAAAACCTAGAGACTGATTTCCCATAAACATATAGACACCGGGACTTCCTTCCGGAACACCCAGCCTCTGCCTCTCACGGCTCCCTCGCTTTAGCCAGTGGTTGCATGCTGGTGCTCGGGCTGGACCCCCACCTCGTTGCAGCCTGTACCCACCTAAACCCTCACATGGATTCTCTTGTTTTGGGCAACTTGTGAGGCAGCATGCTTCCCCCCAATTGCAGTTCCTCTGCTATACTCAAATAAATTGCATTCTCTAGTCTCCTGTGGGATTAATAATAACAATCACCATAATGATAATTTTAAAAACAACAAGCCTACCATTTATTAAGTGCTTATTAAGTGCCAGGCATAAGCCATTACTCATGTAGTACTATATATATATATATATATATATATATATATATATATATATATATTCTCAATCCTGACAACAAACCTCTGTGGTCTTCAGCTCTGGCTCTGCTGGGTGCATATTCCTGAGCTTTCAAGGAGATGGCTGTATCTGCCTGGGGATGGTTTGCTTGTTTTAAAATTTTTAATAACATTCTCTTCTAATTTTTTTTCAAGATTTATTTATTTATGCATACAGAATGGGGGTAAAAGCCAGAGGTGCAGGGGCAGTGAGAGGTTTCACCAGAGTAGGAGGCAGATCTACAAAGTACACTGAGGGGAGCAGTTGGCAGGTCAGAAGAGGGCTGTCACCCCATGTAGGTCATGGGGATCGAACTCATGCTGAGGTGGCTTTAGCTTCTCGGTGCTGTGCTTTAACCAGCCCTGAGAACTGATGGTTTTTAACAGCAGATGTGCATTCAACTCACCAGCGGGGCTTTAAAAACACTGATTTTGGTTTCCTTTCCCAAGATTCTGATTTGTACTGTCTGGCGTGAAGTGTAGGCACTGGGAGTTTTAAGCTTCCGCAGATAAGTTTAATGGGCTGAATGGAGCCAGCAAGTCATGGAGGGTAAAGTAAGCTCGCGTGCCCAGCCCATTCAGCTCAGTTAGTGAGTGGCAGGAGGAGGATTTCCACAAGCCTCAGTGACAGCAAACTGCCCACTGCCTCTGTCAACTCAGAACGCTCACTCTGCCCGTGAACTTGTTTCAAACGACCCTCCCACCACCAGCTTCTTCTCTCTGCCCATGGACCTGATGAAAACTAGCCTCCCCCTGCCTCTTTGCTCTTGCGCATGGTTTGCCAGTTTGTGTGACCAAGGTTGCCTTCTTGTCTTCCTGAACCGTCTCCCCTTTTGAAAAACCATCTTAATTTGACTCAGGCTACTCTGGGTTGAAGCTGAGTGTATTTAAGCAGTCTGGGTTGAGACGCACAGCACTTTGAATACTTCACTCAAAAGGGATATAGGCTGGGGAATGGGATTGCCCTGATCTCAACTTGTTCCTGAGTGTTAACTCTTCTCCTTTCACCAACCACCCCAACACCCAGAAAAGAGCTGTCCCTTATTGAAACCTGTGGGTGGCTCAGTTCTGGAGCTGGTTAAGCTTCCCTATCTGTAGAAGTAAAGCCAACATATTCCATGAGAACATTTTGGGCCCTGGAGCAGTGCAAGTGTTTCTGGAGGTTAGGGGAGGAGGACTCCTGCTACTTACTCTCAGGACCACATTTATGCATTACCCTAGGTTCTGTAGTGCTGAGGGAGTGTGCGCCCTGGGAGCCAGGGCCAGAACAGGGACGTGGTGTGTCCACTTACACAATCAGTGCTTCATTGTTCCAAGTTCTCACTGTAGCACTCTGGTCCTGGGTGGCTCCAATTGTGGTTTCTGGGAATGCCCTGGGGAGCCCTGTCTTCACTCTTAAAATATATATATATATACATTATTTTCATTTTTTAAAGATTTATTTATATATACAAGAACTGGGGTGCAGGGCAGAGGTGGGGGGAATGAGAGTATTTACCAGAGATAAAGTGGGGAATAAAACAGGTAGGCTGACTGAAATACACTGCTGTGGGGAGCAGCGGACAGGAGGGGTCTGCTGTGCCATGTGGGTCACCTCCCTGGCAGGGATCGAACTGGTGCTGCAGTAGCTATGGAAGTCTTCATAGTGCTGAGATTTAACCCCTTATAGCACCACAGAGGCCCTAGACTTTATGTTTAGAGCAGTTTTAAGTTCACAGCAAAATTGGGCAGGAAGTACAGAGATATTCCCTCTTCCCTCACAAATAACCAGCCTTATTCATTACCAATATGCATTACCTGGTTGGTACACTTATTATTAATGAACCCGAATAAATATATTGTCAACCAAAGTTCATAGGATTTACTAGTATTTGTGTTACAGGAAGGGAGAGAAGGCATCGCTGAACCACCAAACCTGCCTGCTCTAAATGGGTTCTGCCACCTGCTGCATCAAGACAAGACGTATAAGACTTTAATGAAAAGGAACTTCAATACAGTGAGTATACAATACGGAAGACAAAGAATGTAATTTCTAAATCAAACACCTGAAGTTACCCATCCCCTCGTGGGCAAAAGTCCACCCAAAAGTCCAAAGCAAGATCTGAAAGCCCCGCAAGACTAAGGCATCTTCTGGCCAGGACCCATAGAAAAGGGTGAGAAATGGCCAGACAAGTCTGAGAGGAAAAGAGCAAAATCAATATAAACACTGCCATAATCAACCTTCCCATGGGTCTCTCAATCAGCCCAGGGCCAAGAAATAAGCACGGTTCCCTCATATGTCTCCTTGAGCTCCATGTGGCTTCCTCAGGTCTCCTTCTGGTTCTCCATCCTGCTGCCTTCTTCCTCCTCAGATTCCTCTCCTCTCCTTTTCTCTGCTTAGCTCCACCCTCCTCCTGGGTGGGGCAGGGAACCTGAACCACCCTAGGGACCACCCTATTACATTTAGACAACTGTATAATGATAAAGATCCACTGTTATAGTATCATACTAAGTAGTTTCAGTCTTCTGTGATGTGTTCATTCTTCCCACCCTGTACCTCTTTTTTGGTGAGTTCCAGACAGCCCTGGGGGCTGGTGGGTGAGAGGCACAGCTGGTGTCACACTTTAACAAAAGGGCTCAGCTGGGTACACTGAAACCTATAGTGGTTTCAGTGGTAACAGTTCCCTTCCAGTGGGTATTCACATCTGTTAATAGGCTAAATTTAGCTGAGTAAAGTTTGAAGATCATATTTATTCAGTGATGCTTGAATTGGGCAGATTCTAATCTGGTAGGCAGAAAGGAGTTCTGAGGAAGTGCACAAAAGGTAGGACTGTTAAAGACAGAAGTAGAGGGATCTAAGAAGTGTTGGGAGTAACCAAAGATTTATTGACAAGGACTGAATTAGGGCTGTAAAGAATTGAGACTTACATCCAAGCTTGATAAAATGGTAATAAACTGACCTTGCATCCAGGGTGGGACTAGCTGAAGGTGATAATGAACTGGGCCTCACATCCCCGTTTGATAATTAACTGGGCCTGGCATCTGGGAGATACAGGTGGGAGAACTGGGCTTAGCATCTATTCCTGGAAACCAGTCCTTGGGTGGTTGAACTGTGACCCCAGGCTGTGATGTCTGTTAATCCTTGAATCCATTTGCTAAGTTGAATCTGTGCTGGCTCTGATGTATGTAATGTCCAACAAGGCCAATATACTCCCTGACTTTCCTCTGGTCGAGGTCTTGCCTGAATCCTGCGTGTCTGGCAGGGAACGGCTTGACCCTGGCTAGCCAGCCCAATAAACTCTACTTTGCGAATTGCATTCTTGCGTGACGCTCTGTCTTTCGTGGTAATCAAGTTCTCGGACCCTAGCACTGACAAATGCCGAGTTCCTCAAATAGAGCTCTAGTCCTTCCTCAGTTCTTTCACAGGACCACTTGCCCTGGTTTAGATGATTGTGGTTTGGGAAAGTCCACAAATATATCATTGGGACTGCCCCATGGCTAAAAAGATCATGAGTTCCTCTGTTACTTAACAGAGGTACGTAACAGAGGTATGTAACAGAGGAACTCATGATCTTTTTAGCCATGGGGCAGTCCCAATGATATATTTATATATATATAAACCAGATGTATGAAAGGTTTCCTGAAAGATGAAATTAGGTAAAGAATATGTAGCAATGCCCGCTTGTTCTTCTACTTGTTTCTGGTCAAAATCTCTAATTTGTCCCATTCCTCTGTATACTGGTCACCATCTGAGGATTCTATGGTCAAAACACACCCAGGGTGTGACCACTTTTATGCTTCCACCTGCTTCAAGATACTGATGGAGGAAGGAATGCAGGGGAGGCATCACAAGACTGAGTCACACATAGGGGATGGGTAGAAGGGGCTGGTGCAGCAACTGACACAGCCATAAAATCAAGATTGAAACCAGGTGTCTGGGATGTCCCTGGATGCCTGAATATCTGCAGGAGCTCCCAGCAGATAACAGATTTGTTGGTGGCTGTGCCTGAAGCTCAGACCCAAGAGGTGAAAGATAAGGACATGGAGACAAAGCTCATCAGAAATCTCTTTCAGATTCTATTCAAGGTCAACAAGCCTCCCTCACAGGGAGTGAGCCCCTCCTAGGGAGAGGCTGTTTCTATCAGGGCAGTCTACCCTCTTCTGCCCTCCTGTGACTATGCAGGTGCTTCTTTCCACCCATCCTCTCCCTCTGCAGGGCAGCAGCCTCCTCCTTGCCGGTGACCTGTACCATGGGACTCCTCTGCACTGACTTCCCTCCTTGGAGGCTGCTCTCCTAAGACCGCCTGCCTGCAGGCCTCTCTGTCTGCAAATCTGTCCCTTTTGGAGCAGTTCTTCCTGCCTGTTTGTGCCTATGCAAGTGTTTTTTCCTCTCCTGTCTCTTTCTAATAACTTTCTCTTTAAATATAACTGAGTCTCTGTCTCGTGGAAAATCTTGCCGTGTGCCACTGAAAGGGAAGCTCTGGTGAAACCTTTCCCAGAGTGAACCCAAGGACCCCGAACTCCAAAAGACGACATCAATGCCATCAACTCTTTCAGTAGCTCCTGACATCTCCCTTCTTTCACATTTGCTGCTCTAAACAGCACAGCAAAGTGAAATAAAATTGGGTCATGTCAGTCCTTTTATTCAAACTGTTACTCCAAAGACTCCCTGCCTCACTTAAAGTCAAAGTGTTTATCAAAGCCACAGACCCTACAAGATCTGGTTCCTTGGGATTTCTCCAAACCACTTTCTACTCCCAGTTTACAAATGCCTTCCACGACAGCCTCAGGGCCTTTGCATGTGTCTCTTCCTTTTCTGGGAACTCTGTTCCCATTGTACTTGCATGACTCAGACTGTCAGGGTCTAGGCTTTACTCAAAAAAGATATTTTTCAATCACTCTACACTGCACTGAATTCTAAATCTAGTTATGTGAACTTAAACCTCTGTTCTTCACTAATCAACTCAACTGATACATAAAAGATTGGGAAATTACCTACAATCTGCACAATCAACTTTCCCATCTCCCCACCCCACTTTTTAAATAGAGACACTACCTGTCCTTTGAGAAAACAACTACATCCCTTCTCTCCCCCCCTCCCCCCCTACAATCAGGAAACACACAGCACAGATGCTGTTTTGTATGTGTTTGGTCACACTAAGGCTCTATCTTATGGCATATGGAAGAAACTTGTCTGTGTTCTAGCAAGTAGATCTCAAAGGAGTTTCTAAATGAGTCCTGGGCAAGTCCTGACAACCATTTATGACCACTGGGAACCAACTGAAGTGTGAATTTACTTTGAAAAATGACCATTAGTAATGAAAATGTCAAGGGAACCCTGACTTTCTGTAACCAGTGTAGATGGATTCACCTTTTAACAAAGCTTCAGCATGTGAAACAGGTTCTGATCTTTCACCAGGACAAAGAACCTATTCACAGCTCTGTCTGGAAGCCCATGTTCGCAGTAGCTCAGAGAGAAATTTAATGGTTTTTAAATTATGATTTTGGATTCCTCTAAATTATTCTTGGAGCCCAGATAGGGCCAGCCTGACCTTTTGAATGTACTTATTATCAAGAGGTTGTTTTAGACAGTTTATAACATGCTGATAAAAAATACATACATCTATGTGAAGTATGCATTTCTGTGCCATCTCAAATGGTGACCGTTTATAAATTCATGGCTTAGTTGTGATTAAGCAAGATATTTTGTACATACTGACACAGTGTCTGCTTGAGTTACAAATCCTAAGGTAAAACAGTTTAAAAGTCAGAGCAAAATACCTTGGAATCAACCCATATTTTATTCAGTAATTATCAGTATGATTTTTTTTTTTAATGACAGCCCCTCAAAATCTGTACTCTGAAAGGTCTTTGTGATTTGGTGTCAGAATTTGAATCCATGATGGTTTACTTTTATGTTCCACGTAAGATCAAAACAACCAGCTACTTGAATTATGATAGCCTGAAGTAATGAATAAACACTGGGCTTAGTTTATCTCCATGTACTGTGAGAGCTACTCAGGTATTTCATTAGCCTACAAAACTGCACATTCAGAAGGAAGAGAATTTAAAGGGTTTCCACTTTTGTCTCATATCCTTCATATCACATGTCCTGGCCCTTTGATACCACAGTCATCTGCCACAGAGATTTCTTTGAGAAAGGAGACACACTGTCCCCTTTTGGATAAGCCACCTTAAATGAAAGGGCTAGTTGCTTGCCTCTGGCTGTGCTGAAGAGAGGAAATTTAAATTGCAATCTTATCTAACTATACCTTCTCTCTTACTCTTATTAACATTTTTTTGGGTGTTACCTGTCTTCCAAAGAGGGGTGAAAACTGGGAAGACACTAAGGAAGCTGGCAAATCAAAGGCACTGAAAATCTGAACTTTGAAAGGAAAGGAGAGCCCATGTGTAAGCACTGTCTTTCAGATTATTTCTAAATGATTTCTATGTTCTCCAGCTTGCTTTTCTTTCAAGTTCAATTAGTATCATCGTTTCGGTTACCTCCCATGTGCCAGGCTTACTCGTGGTCCCTAGAGATGTTCCAGAAATGAGACAAGCTGTCTCCCTGAGGATCCTCATGATGCAGGAATGGACTTACAAGTATCATTGCAACATGAGAAATCACCACAAAATTAAAATCTCTCATATTCCCCTAGCTTTAAACATTTTACATAGTGAGAAGTAAAAATGACAATTTCTACCCACTATGGAGAATTACAAATCCTCAATGATTCTTTACTTTTTTCTATGAATATACAAATAAAACTATGTTTTATTGTATTGGGGGTCCATAACTCAAGTCCTCTGATTTCTAGGCAAACTCCCAGCACTCAGCATGCAGTCAAACCCTTGGTATCTGGTCTTTCACAGTGAAAGAAAACAAAGCTTAACAATGGGGCAGGGGGAGTGGCTGGGAGCAAGTAGCAAACCCTCCTCCCCTCTGTTTCCCCCCCACCCCCACCCTCACCCCCCTCAGGGTCACATAGGAGGTGCCTCATTCCCCAGCAAGGAGTTGTGACAACACAAGAAATTGTTACCTACCAGCAAAGCTCATTAGAGACTCAATGTCAGTGACTGTTAGGAGGCTGCTCACACCGGAAGCCTCTAACTGCCACAAGGAAAGCAACTGTTCAGCAATAAACCGCACTGTGCAAACAGTTTAGGCACATAGCCACTTTGATCACTTGGGAGAAGTGGAAACTCCTGAATTCCCAGCTCCCAGAAGCCAGTCAAGGGTCATATGTGTGAGCAGTTTGTTCACTCTTTCCTACACAATTCAGGCGCTGTTGCAAAATGCTCTGCCTCAACATATGCTGTTGTCTTTTTTTTTCTGCAAGCTTTCTGTTGAAGTTAACACTGTCAGAACACTTTTCCATGCCGGTTCATCTACTTCTTTATCAGAGTATTCTATTGTGTTATTGGAAAAGTCATGATGCATTTTTTCTGTTTTTCAAGCAAAAATGCATCATGATTTTTCTGGTAACCCAATGTATTACAAACTATTTCTTTAATAACCATTCCTGTATAAGTTGATATTTGGCTAGTTTCTAATTTTGTGTATTGTAAATTTTGATAGAGTGAACATCCTTGGAAACATATTTTTCATGTATTCATAGCTGTTTTTTTCTGTTCCATAGGCCCCTAATTTCTTTAGCATACACTCCTAGAAGTGGTACTACTAATACCATTCCATTTAGATAGGAAGATCACATTGTTGAAATGTTAGTGGGTGTATTAGAATGGAGAGAAATTGTTGGAAAAGAGAACAATAAGAATCAATAATAATATCCAGGTGACAGTTGATCAAAGCCTGGACTAAACTGTGACAGGGACCTTGGAGGGAAGAAGAAATGGTGTGGACTTTGCTTGTAGGCAAACAATAGCCTCCATGATGGATAGCTAGAGGGGAGTGAGTGTGGGGGAGTTGAAGGTGGCTCCCAGTTACACAATCTCATCACTGGCCGGCTACTAAGTGGAATGCCAAGAGAGCAACATGGAAGCAATTATAACCATTCAGGGAAGAAATGATGGTGCTCATCTTTTCACGTGTTCATTCATTTGTACATAGTCAGCGTCTGCTGTGTACCAAGCACTCTGTTAGCTGCTAGCATTGTTGCAATTTTTTTTTCTTTTGGCCAAAAAAATTGAAATAGAAATTTGATGCAATAAAGAATTCAATTAACTTGGCCATTAATTAACTTCATTGCTATTCTTTTGTGAATGGCATGAAGTTTAATACATGCTGTGAGAAAGTGATGGTGAAGAAAGTCCCAGGTGCCTGTATAATTTTCACACACTTTAAAGTAAAAACACGAGAAAGGAGGAGTAAAGGAGTTATGAGAGCAAATAAGATCTCTCTTGCAGGCTCCTGCTGGTGGTGCAGCGGGAGGGTTAAAGCACAGCACTAAGAAGCTAAATCCACTTCTGCATGAGTTCAATCCCCCCCAGAGCTGACCCACATGGTGCAGCAGACCTCTCCTGACCTACCCGCGGTTCCCCTCAGCAGTGTACTTTGTTAGTTGACCTATTCTGCTCCCCACTCTGTCTTTGGGAAAATCCTCTCACCACCCCTACACCTCTGGCCTGTACCCCAGTTATATATGCATAAATAAATAAGCCTTTAAAAAAAAAAAGATCTCTCTTGCAACTGGGTTTTAAAACAGACTTCCTCTCATGCACCATTTCACACAAATGCAGAGTGGAGAGAACCTTATTTCCTGTGGTACCACTGTGTGGGCATCAAGTGTGATGTGACAGAGAAGAGCCAGCTAGCAGCTCTTTTTTACTCCTTTCTCTGAATGGCTGCTGCCTTCATATGTGTCTCTACTCTCTACTCCAATAATCTCAGGTGTGACTTCCCATCCTCTGCAGCAGGGATGTGTAAATTACAATTTGAATGACAAGGGATGTTTTATTTTTAAAGGATTTTATGCATCCTTCAATAAAAAATGACGTGTTCTTATGCATTTTATTTCACAACTTGCTTGAATTTATATTGGAATCTGATCTCTGATTAAGTTTATTTGACTAGGTGGAAAAGTCCCATTCTGCCTTCATTTGTACTCAATACACATAAGAAATGTGATTTCACACAGTCTTAATTTATTTTTCATAGTTTCTGAAGTCCATATTGGGGGAGATCACTTTTTCCCATTTTTACTTAGGTCTCTTTAGGCCCCTTTTAATTCCTGTAAAAATTCAAGTTATATTTTCTGAAGAAAATGTATGAATGACCAGTAAGCACAGGAGCAGATGTTCAGCATCTAATCATTATGGAAATGCAAATCAACACTACAATGAGACACCACTTCACACCCAATGGGATGGCTATTATAAAAGAAAAAAACCAAATACACACACACACACACAGAAAATAGCCAGTGTTGGTGAGGATGCAGAGAGATAGGAATCTTTGTGCGTTAGTGACAGGAATGTAAATGCTGCAGGCACTGTGAAACAGTGTGGGATCCCTCCAAAGAACATTAAACCTAGGCTCACCATGTGATCCGACAGGTATACTTCCAACTAGTTTTTCTACCTCAAAGTCAGAAGCAATGATATGAGTAGATATTTGTATACCAATGTTTCTAGCAGCTTATTCAAATGAGCAAATGCAAGAGGCAACCCAAGTGTCCGTTGATAGATGAGCAGGTGAACAAAATACGACATGTATAGTACAGTGGAGTATTAGCCTTAAAAAGGAATTAAAATGACTATAACCTTGAAGAAGGTAGGCTAAGTGGCATAAGTCAGAAGCAAATGAGCAAATAATATGTAAGTGCACTTTATGAATTTCCTAAAATATACTCAGACTCAGGACGAAAAAGCAGAATAATGAAAGCCAGGGGCTGGCGGAGGCGAGACTGGAGGGTTATTTTCTAATGGTGCAGAATTTAAGTTAGGAGAGATGTGAAATTTCTGGAGATAAATGGTGGTGATGGTTGTGTAATAATGTGAGAATACTTCATGCCACTGTACTTAAAAATGGTGAAAGTGGTCAACTCTATGTTATGTATATTTTGTCACAGTTTTGAAAATGAAAAACAAAGGTGTCAAATGACACCTTCAAAGCTGCCTGGGGGACCTTTACTTTTCCCACTGAGACTTCCTCCAACTTCTGAGGGATTCTTTCTACCCTACCTCTCATCCTAATTTCTTCTCCCTGCCTTAGAAATTTTGACCCTCCTTCCCTCTGCCCCTTTTACAAAATTTTCTCTAAAGATAGACTATGACACAATCAGTGATCTCTATAGGTATCCGAGCCAATGTGATAGCTTTCCCTGGCATATTTTCATTTTCAGGCTTCTGTTTAATTGAAGCTTCTATTTCCTGGTGAAGATGGTCTTCTGCCTCCAGAAGCCTCTATAGTTTGGCTCTTCAAAGGTGTGATATGCTGGTTAAAGTTTCAGTTGGGGAAATGGAAGCACTGTATGTATCAAGAAAAGAGGGATTTCAAATAGGAAGTGACATTTCCAACTTGTTGGTGGGAAAGTGCCCAAAGGGTGGGAAGAGGGACACTGCCCAGAGGTCAGGCACTGCAGTGGAGCCCTGCAGCCCTGCAGGAACTTACTTGCCCTGAATCCTGAGGACTCGAACCCCTGTGGCTCACTCAGATGCTATGGGAGCCAGCAGGCACCAGCCACTGCCCTTCCCAGGCCTCTGCCATTGTTGGCAGGAGAGTGCTGCTCCCAGCATGCAGCCAGAGAGACAATCCCACCCCACCTCGTGCTCCAGGACAAATGCTTCACCCCATCTCCCTGTGTAGAATCTGAACTGGAATCTGGCTGGCAGGGGGTTCTGAGAAATAAGATTTACAGATTTCTAGTCCTTGTGATTTAAGGAGCATAAAAAGGTAGGTGCTGAGCAGGACCGGCAATAGCTGGCACAGACCTGGTGTTGTGTGGGAGTTGAAAGAAACACTTTCTCACACAGAACCGCCATCCTCACATGATACGGCAGCCTCAGGCTCTGGAAGGGTCAAGGCTCCCAAGTAAGACAGACCTGTCTTCCTAGTTGTGTGATCGTGGGCAATAACAGCTGAGGGCATTTACCAGGCCCCTTTCGGAAGTTGAGGGGTCTGTGAAGTGCTTAATCTCACACCAACATGCCTGTAGGATGATTGCATAATTTCCATTTTAACAGATGGAGAAATAAGTTAGGGGAAAGATCACACAGCCTCTGAACTGGGAAGCTGGGAACCAAAGGCAGGTCTGAGCAAAATTAGAATGCTGGACTCCCTGAGCTTCTGTTTCCAAGTTGCCAGGGAGCTCCTGAATGTGTCTCCTATTGTAGGTTTATACTCTCCCTGATTGCAGCCTTCACCTCTGCTCTGTTTCAGCGAGCCCCTCTGGGGAGACAGCCTGCTGCACTCTCTACCTCTGAAATGCCACACTAGCCACACTAGGGTCCTCACAGAGTGGGTGCAGGAGACGCTCCTACTGCTCCTGGCAAGTGATCCAGTCCTGGGCCCCACAGGGAAGTGAGGAGACTCAGGGCAGTTTTAGCCCTGAGGTAAATTTTCCCCATTACAAAAAGTTTCAGTTTCCAATGACTGCTGAAGCAAATCTCAGAATCTGGCTGACTTAAAACAACAGAATTTTATTCTCTCAAATTTCTGGAGGGCAGAAATCTCAAATCAAGGTGTTCATAGGGAATCTTTCTTTGCCTTTTCTAGCTTTTGGTAACTTCAGATGTTCCTTCACTTAAGACCATGTGACTCCTCAATCTACCTCCATCTTCACATCACCACCTTTTCTGTGTGTCTGTTAAATCTCTCTCTCTGTTTTACTCTCTAGGTCTATTGGTTAGGCATTAAGGCCCACCTGGAAAATCCAGGAGAGTTGCCTCATCTCAGGAGTCTAAATTTAATGTAACCCACAAAGACTCCTTTCCTGAAGAATCTTCCCAGGTTTCAGGAAGAGGTATGTGGACACATCTTTGGGGACACCAGTCTGTAGATTACATGCCCTCCATTGAGAGAGGATGGATAAAGTAAAGAGGAGTTTTCTGCTTCCTCTTCTCAGAAACACATTTTAAAAAATCACTTTCTTTCTTCCCTTACTATGTCTTCCCCAGTATCTGTGGGCAGTGCTTCTGAAAAAAATTTGAAAAATTTGAGGCACATAGTTGATAGGCATCTATTGACAAATGAAGCTTTATGGTTTTCTTCATTTGGGCAAAATTCAGTCAAAACTTATTTCCTGCTCAGGCCAGACAATACTCCCTGTAGCTCACAGGCCCCAAGTGTCAAAAACACCTTATAGCTTTCACCCCAAAGAAAACACTCAAGCTCTCTTTCCCTTTCCCTCAGTCCTACACAAAACACAAGAGAAGTTTCCCCTACTGACTTATTTCCTGCTGTTTTTCCCCCTTTTTTGACCTTATTTTACCCAAAAGCTTCTTCACTATACCTCCAATTCTGAATCACTTCACAAGAATACCTGAGGTGGAATTAACAGATTTCCTGTTTCCATCTTCTCAGATCTTTTTTCCCTCCCCACCCTCAAATATTCACCACATTTTCCCTTTTCTCTGTCTTCCATAAGTGTCATTGATAAATGGTATGGCACAAGTTGATATTCTCCTGGTCCAGGAAGAAAAGGGGGTGATGGCTTTTGACTCCCACGCAGGAAGGTGACCAGCAGGCTCAGCAACCTGCTGTCTCCATCTAGACCAAGCGGCTGTGTCAGCAGGCTAACCTCTGTCTATGTAGAGTTGATCCATGTGCCGAAGGCCTTGCAGATTCTCACTGACATTGGACCCACCCTGAAGCAGTAGGTCCTTATGGCACTTTTATTCACAGGGAGCCTCCCCGAGTCACTCTGTGCTAGGGCCTGGCCTCATGACTCCTACCCAGGGAAACACCACTGAATTCTTCCATTTGTATAGCACTTGGCTTTTGCAGAAATTTTCATATGGATTTTCATTTTATCCTCCAAGTAAACCAGGGAAGCAGTTGGCTGGATATTATTAACTGCATTCCACAGTTTAAGAGACTATGTTTGTATGATTTATACCAAGTCACCAGCTTATAAGTGGCAAAACTAGGGGCCTAGCAAGGGACTTTGGGAATGTGGGCAGTCTGCTTTCTGCTCCTGCTGTCTCCTCTTCTCTCTCTCTCTTTTCCCTTCTTTATCTTTTCCTCTTCTCTATGCATCTTGACTTAGTTCCCTATTGCGTATCTTCCTTTCTGAGATAATTATTTCTGCCACTATCTGATAACTGAGTCTTTTGACTAACTGTGTGACCTGGGGCACATTTCTTAACCTCTCTGAGCATCTCTGAGATGAGACAAATTTCTACACAGGACTCTGGTGGAGGTTTAATACATTTATATCTATAACATATGTCTATTTTAGATTTTGTTTTTTTATATTGATGTTACCGAGTATTTTATATATAGCTATATAATAATTTGTGTGTGTGTAGCCAACCATATATATATATATATATATATATATAGAGAGAGAGAGAGAGAGAGAGAGAGAGAGAGAGAGAGAGAGAGAGTGTCTTCATATATATGTTAAAGGGAGACAGAGAGAGACTCTGAGCCAGAAGTTAACAGACTGGCTCTTGGTTGGCAGTCAACAGACATTTCCTCTTTCTACTTTTTTAATACTGTGGACACATGACTGAGAGCACACATTTTGTATCCCCTTCACCTGTGTCATCCTTATCATAGAACTGTTGGGTTTGATTTATCAGGAGACGCTGGCAGTGCCTCTGTGACTATGAGCCGTGGCCAAATGAGAAGAGCCTGATAGATGTGGCCGGAGTGATTAATGGCCGCCTGTCTCCTGAGCTCTGTGCGTGCGGGGGAGACGCGTGGCCCTGAGTCCACTTCTAATTCTGTCCTGACACACTCTGCTGTTTTGCCAAGTAGAGGTCCTTGTCTGTGGCTTACTGTCTGGCTGCCAGCCCTGGATTTCCTGGGTCACCAAGACAGATTCTCTGACTGGAAAAGAAAATAATAGAGGGCAATGGTATTTATCTGGAGCAGGGCGTGCGCACAGGGCATGTGGGCTGCCCTCTGTCCCTGTCCTCATCTCGGCTCAGAGTGTGAACCTGAGCAGGCGCAGCAGAGACCGGCCTGCGCAGGCTTCTGCCCCATTCCTCCGATGCCATTATCTGTGCTTTCCCCATGAGAAACGCATCATAGGACAGCTGGTCTGTGAATGGAAGAACCCAGAGAGAGGATGTGTCTCCCTGGGAAACATTCCAGCTCCTGACCTTCCCCCATCTCCAGCAAATGAGATAGATCATTCTGCAAGTCCAGGTACTTCTCTTCCACTCTGCAGATAGCTAACTGCCTTCATATCAGGGGGATTAAGCAGCAAGAACTGTGGGAGGTATCATTACCTGCTAAATTTAGGATTTTCTTCCCCCACCGTGTCTTGAACATTGTTGTCAGTGGCTGGAAATAAATCTTGAGGCAAAGCATTTTCTGATTCCATTCAAGAGAAAAGCAACAGCAAATCTGTCTTAGTCTTCCCCAAGCCAGTTATCAATTTCCTAAACAGTTCTTCTGGGGCCGGAATGCGTCAGTAGTGGTGAAGCTGGTATCCTGGGTCTGCTGGGCACTCAGCCTCCTGATCTCAGCATAGCAGTGGAGTTGGAGAAAAAAACCTACCTGCAGTTCCTGTTTAAATTATACAGTTGGATGATGTTTCTCTTGGCTGCAGCTATAAAGACTGGTGCCCAAAGCCAATTTTTGGCAAAATTAAGAAGTATGATTTTTTTTCCCTCCTCTAACATTCCCAGCATCCTTCTTAATCATTTTTCTTTTTATTCCTTTCCAAGCTCTCCAAGACTTTTTTTCCTGTCATCCACATGTGAAATCTGAAAGTGTGACAGAGGCATCTCTGTGAAAAGGGGAGGGCTATTGCAGAGCTCTGCAAGGGCACTATTTCTCCCACCCCCATTATATGCAGCTGCCTTGGGGTACATACAAGTCCTGGCATGGCATGAACAGGGCTTTCTTGAACAGGAAGCAGGAAACTGGGGCAGACTTAAGCATAGTAGATAATGTAGAAGTCAAGAAGCTATGCTCTTTTGCTTTTCTGGTTTCAACTTTCACCTAGGAACTTGGAGGAGACACATGAAGAGAGACACAAGAGACTTGTGGAAGAGAGGTGGAAGAGGCATGTGGGAGAGAGACATGTGGGGAGGTTTATTCCTAGCTCTTGGCAGATGGTGGCAGCCATTGTCCTGACTTCATGGTGGATTATTTGGTGCATTTTCCATTTGGAATCTCTCCTTTACCTCTGTTCTCTGAGCGCTGCCTAACCACTTTCGAGTGGCTCTCCACCAGAAGATAACTTAGACTTGTGGCACACATTCAGAGGCCCTGTTCTGTCCGATCCTGTTAGGCTGGGCATTTGCTCAAGAGGGAGTGGGTAACTTTGGTGTCCTACTGGGAAATTATTATCTGAAATATCCTTTCTTCTCTCTGCATGCACACTAATTCTATTAGCCGACTTTTGACACTATCCACCTAGAGATAACATCAAGTTTCACAAATTAAGGGTTCAGTCCAATGAAGCATCCCCCAGCCCCCAACTTGAGATGCTAATTGCAAATAGTAGGCCCCAGGTTACCCACAACTTCTATCACATTTGGTTATAAATCAGAAGTTCCATGACTTTCTCTTCCTGATATTCAACTATTTGCTAGAGCAGCTAACAGAACTGAGGAAAACACTAATTATATATACCCATTATTAAAAGATAGTGATAAAAGATGAAGGCGAACAGCCAGCGGAAGAGGTACATAGGCCAGGGCCTCCCTGTTGGTGCAAGAGGTTAAGTCAGCGCTATGAAGCTATCATCCACAGCCACTGCAGCACCAGTTTGATTCCAGGGAGCCAACCCACATGGCGCAGCAGACCTCTCTTGTCTCTCTTTGCTTCCCTCAGCAGTGTATTTCAGTAGAGCTGCCTGCTCTGCTTCCCACCCTGTCTCGGTGAATCTTCTCACCCTCCCACCCCTGCAGGTCTGGCCTGTACTCCAGCTCTTGTATGCATACATAAATATAATACATCTTAGAGAGAGAGAAGAGGAGAGAGAAAGAGAGACTGAGAGCCAGAGCGAGTGCTGACATAGGCCAGCATTTGACAGGGTCCTGAGCACAGGAGGTTCTGTCCCTTGCAGCATTTGGGGCGCATCACCCTTTTGGTCCCTGGATATACTTACCTACCTGGGAGTTGTCTAAACCCCATACCACTTAGATTTTGTGGAAGCTTGTTCATAGGAAAAATCATTTATAAATTCCTTTTCTAGCCACTCTTTCCTCTGTGGAGGGGTAGGGCTGAAAATTTGAAGCTTCCAGTCATGGTTTTGCATTTCTGGTGACCAGCTATTTAGGTGCCATCTACGAGCCCACCCACATGATTTGTCTCATTGGAACGATTGATTTTCTTAGTGCTTTTATCACTTAGGAATTTGCAAAATTTTCAGGAGTCCAATGTCAGGAACTAGGGAGGTCTCTTTTCTCTTTCACTCTAATTTTACGTCACAAGTTGCAAGGTCTTAAACCAATCCCAAAGGGAGGGGAAAAAAAGAGAATGACAAAATTATTTCCTTCTCCTCTTAGGGAATTGTGTGTGTGTGTGTGTGTGTGTGTTCCTGTTTCTCATGCTTTCAGCTATATCTTTGTGCTTGCTTCGGGGTATACACTATGATCAGCTTGCTTGAACAGAATTTTCAATCAACAGCTCACGTTTCATTTCTCATTGATACTTAGCCATGATACATATAATTTTCACATAAAAACTTGCTTTTTCTCAAAAGATTCAGATCTCTCATTTTGATGAAGATCAGATTACATTAAGTCCTTTACAAATTGCTTTTATTGTGCTTGGGAATAGGATGCATAGGGAGGGATTCAGAAATGGGGTTAGGACAAGACAGCTCTTCCTCTCTGATAACAAAGGAAGGCTGGATGCCATAAGGAAGTCTAGGGATCAAGCCAGGGGAAGTGCCAATCAAAATGCAATTCCTGTAATCCAAGCTGTTTGTATTTCACAGCTTGAAGCTCTGAGGCAGTCCAGTTCCCTGTAGACACCAAAGTCATTCAGGACAGTGGTGGCAACCTTTAGAGAGAGAGAGGATCCTTGGGACAGGTGCTGAAATCCCTGGAGAAAATAGAGATGGATAAGTCCCCTAACTCCACAGGTTATTTTGAACATGGAACTAAGATGCTCTTGGTCACATTTCTAGCTTTGCAGTGTTCATATTCAGCCCATCACCAGCTGGTCTCAGCAAATCTGATGTCCCCAGGGAAGGAGACCATTTCTAAATTAACTAGGACTCAAATCAGAGACCTCATTCTACCAGGATTGAAATGTTCTGAGTAATAGGATTTTGAATAAATTAGTTATTCATCATGGAAGAGGTATTATAGATAAATATCATACCTCATTGCTATTCTAAGCTGTCCATCAGTCATCTCCTTTAAGAAGAAAAATAGAAGAATTAACGTGGTTCTGAACAGTGATCTGCTTAATGATTTCAAGGTTTTTATCTGGAGAGGATTTCAATAAACTACTTTAAAAGAAGTGGAATGCAAAAAAAAAAATGTGTGAAGGGCTTGTGTAATTGCAAAAAGGTTGGCTCTCTAGGGCTAGAAATCAACGAAAGGGTGAATGTTATGGAAAGATTTTTAAGTACTTATTCAGGAGAAACTAAATAGAAAATCAATCAAGAAAATAAAAAATTCATAAATCCAATTGCTTCTAATTGGCTCAGAACATAGTACAGAATTCAGAATGTTTGCCTGTGAACAGTTCTGTCTCTTGAAATTATGACTCTTATCACAGGAAAGAGCATTTGGGTTACATTCTTTTTCTATCAAAGAAAATTCATCAAGCCCAAAATAATCTTACAAATGACTCCAGCTGAGAAACTCTTCATTATGGCCATTTATGGAGAAATCCCTGCCACAGATTTTCTCAAACTATGATGAAGGTATTTTCAAGTGTTTGAGCAATTATTAACCCCCTACTATATACACACTACTGAGCTATGTCCTGGGCAACTCAAAAAGAGTTATTCATCTATTAGAATTCTGTTTGGAAAGGCAAAAAGAGGAATGTCAACTCAAGGACAAGTGCTGAACAATAAGAATTTAACAATAGAGAGAGCATTATACAATTGGGGTTTCTGACTAAGGTGATCTCCAAGGTTTATTAGAGGAGGGAAACTCGCTAGCAAAAGGCAGTAAGATGTTCTACACAGAGAGAATGTTGAGTGAATGAATATTCAGCGGAAATGCAAAGTAGGCTTGCGGACTGATGGATATTTTACAATATCTTAAAAGATTTAGTTCAAGGCAAAATCCTGAAGAACATGCTTATATTTACTACTCTAATTTCTGCTTCTTTATCTCAAACTTTTGTGGGTACCCCTAATTTGTGTGCTGACCTAATTTATTATGATAAAAATATCCCCCTCCCCAACATCTATATTCTTCAGCATTACTAAAAAATAGGTTACCCCTCCCCAAGAATAGTTGCTTTTTGTAAAAAAATTTTAATTGTATTTGCTGAAGGTACAGAAAAACCCAAGCTATGAAAGTATTCGTGATTTAAATAGTTAGGGCACTTTCAAAAACTTCTTTTCTTACTCATGAGCATTTTGAACATTCCGAACATTACTCAGTGTTTGTCTTAAAAATTGGAGCCCAGGGAGAGAACCTCATTCTGTTCTAAGCTAGTGTCCTTCCTGGGGCAGAGGAATTCCAGTCACCTGTGTGAAGATGCTGTTTTAAGGAGGAATGATCCCTCCATAGTTTCTGAGGATTTGGGGAGCACAGAGTGTTTCAGAGACAGAGTCCCAGATCTCAATTCTACTTCTGTCTGAGGCACAAGCTGCTCTGCTTCTCAGAGACTAGACTTCAGCCGGTGCAACATCAGTTATTGCTGACCATCACCATGCCCAGGTGGGACAGAAAACCCCTGCTTAACAACAGAAGGAGCTGCTGATGTCACCTGAAGCGAAAGCATCCCTTCTGCAGACACAGCAGACACAGCCTTCCTGCAGAAGGCTCAGGAAGTTCCAGAGCACTCATGAGTTAACTGCCCCCCCCACCCCTCCTGGGAACTGCTGCCTCTGGCTCAGAAGAACCCTCCAGCCCTCTCACGGTCCTTCCTGACCCAAACTCCCTTCTCATCCTAGCCAGCCTCTCCTAGCCAAAATGGCTGTCTCTTAGGTCCCAGCAGGAAGGTGTTTCTCCCAGGAGGCTTTTGCTCACTCTCCAGACCAGGTTGGGTCTAATCTTTCCCCACTCTCCCAGCAGCTTCTAATTTACTAACATTCAGTGTCTATTTCTTGCTAGAGGTAAGAAACAGAACACTATGGTTTACTGCCTGTTATGCAGTAGATGGTCTTAAATATTTAGAGTGAATGAATAAGGGAAAAGGAAAGGTGGGAAGGAGGGGAAAAGGAGAGAGAAGGAGGGAAAGAAGGACCTGTTAACATTCATTCCTTTTAATCAGATGGGCCATCTAGGGGACTGAAGAATGGTGTGTTGAGACTGACGTGGCAGCTGGTGAGGAAGAATTGGGAGTAGCTCCCATTAATATGCTCTGATCTTTCTAAAAGAACAGGAAGGCAGCGCAGGGGCCCACTCATTCATACACATGTCAGCTTAGCTTGCAGCGCTATTCTTGCTAACGTTTAAATGCCAACAGCATGACCCTGGGGCCTCATGAACTTCACACAATAAATTCCCAAGGACTGACGGGCTCCTGCTTACCAGAGAACCTCGTAATGTCTTTCACCTGCTTTGTAGACTGGGTTTCTCCTACCAGTATGGCAGGTAAATATTTTTAAAGAGACTTTCAAGAAAATAGAGATTCTGTCAGAAAGCATTCTGCTTTTGTTTGCAATTCAAAATATGTTACCAGGTCTAGGAGAATTTGAATTATTCTGTTCATTTTAATCTTGGGTTTCGATGTGATCTAGGCAAGAAGGAGAACGAGGTCAGAGAGAGGTGAGACGTGATGATGGCAGGGTGGTGCTGGGACTTAACATTCAGTTCACTACAAGGAACATCTAGTAAGCACATATCAGGTTCAGTGGTTCAAAATAATTCCAAGTGTGAGACACTGTGTTATAGTAATTAAAATGCTTTATGCAATTATGGTGCCAGGTAATGAAATATCTCATTTAATTCCATCAACTCTATAATTGGTATTGTACTACTGCTATCTAAATTTTACAGATGAGGAAGCAGGCACAGAGATGAATAAAAAATAATCCTTGCTTAGAAATTCTTTGATCTTCCTGTTTGTTAAATAAGCCCCATTGTTTTTATAAAAAGATAATCCCTCCCCACCAAAAAATGTCCCTCATATTAAACAAAGCAAAACCTTGCCCTGGGCACACAGACATGCAGTGACTAGGTCAGGTGCATCTGCCCCTTCAGCCGGTGCACTGAGTCCTGCAGGAAGGGGCAGGTAGGGTGGGGTGGGGTGGGGGGCGGGCAGAGACAAAGGAAGAGATACAATCCTCATGTCTGAGAAGTGTACAAGCCAATGCCTCATAGCAAGAACCCAGATTCCATCACAGTTCTGGTGCTTCTCTGTAGTCCTACAATCTTCTTTTTGGAATCTGAGAGAGGTCTATTCTGCCTCCCTTGCATCCCTCTAATGCCTTTGCTCTGACCCTGCCATTGTGGCCAGAGCTGATAGGGCCACAAATACAGAGGAAGGAAAGCTGATCAAAAAGCCTCTGAGAAGTCCCTGAGTTAACATTTTCCAGGTGGTTTGGGAAGGGTGGGGCAGGGGAAAAAGAGAGAGGGAGAGAATGCTGGACAGAAAGAAGAGCAAGGGGTGAGCAGAGCTCAACTAAGGCATGTTGTCTTGCCCTGAAATCAATCATTGGGCCTCCTTCAAAACTTTGTTCTTTAAATGCTCATTTAACTGTAAGGGAGAGCTCTATGTGCAAAGTGCAGAAGAGGAAGCTCTGCTCATTTGTTCCACTGTGCAGACATTCCAGCCGTAGGTCCCAAGGTTACCAGGATCTTCCCATGCCATATTGTTGCATCAGCTGACCTCAGATCTCACTCCAGTCAGCATCTCTCATTCTCCTACATACCTCTTAGAGGTCCCATCCTCTCCCCAACACTCTTGAGGATCACAATTTTCCTACTTGCCCCAAGTGTCTTAAGCTTTCCAAAACTGTACAGCAATCTCTGAGAGGAGAGAAATCTGTTATTAATTGGGTGCCTTATTACATATTGGTGTTTCTTCCAGAGGTTGCTCCAGTGAAATCTCCCCATTCATGTGCTTAATCTGGCTCTCAGTCAAGGACAGGTGAATTGTGAGTGTCAAGCTCATGATTGCACTGGTATTGACCTACAGGGCATAGAGCCACTGGAGGGTTTTAAAATGGAATGGTTGTAGCTTGTGTGCTAAGAAGATGACCCGAGACTCTAAAACAATGGGCACACACTGGCCTGGCCAGGTTGCTGGCTTTGGAGAACTGAACATGGAGAGGGGAGAACAAGACAGTATTCGTACCTCTCAGTAACAAGTCTCCCAAGTCCCCAACCACAGTTTTCTTCTTAAAATAATAATTACTGTGATCATTATGGCCACCTTCATTATCATAATTCATAGGGCCAAGTAGAAAATAAATCAAAGTCACTTATTTAGAAATCATTGAGTTTCAAGACAATCACAGCCAAGTGCTCAGACTGCACACCTACAGGCCACCCCACTAGCTGGCACTCCACCTTTCTGACCTACTACTTTCTAGTATGGTAATTTGGCCACTCCATTTCAATTTCTTCTTTGATTCTTTTTTGGCTCAGCTTTATCATTTCCCTTTGCTGTCTTCTTTCTGTATGCCATCTGGCCTTTGTCCTTGCGGCTGAATGATGATTTTCTCTGAGTATCTCATTTTCAGAGAGAACAGAAGACAGTGTCTATAGGTTGAAATAGATACTTTTTACTAGATCATTTTTGGTGGGAGAGCCTCAGCCCTAATTAATCTCAAGGTCATAGATTGACCCTGACTCAGGTGTCCACATCTCCCAGGCTGGCATAGACTTATGGATTACAAAGGACCCGGAGAGGGCAGGCACAAGTCTGTAATGGACTCCTCTCTAGTAAAGAATGTAGGGTTGAATCCTTGCCCAGAATTAGACAAAAAATGATAAGAAGCAGGGTAGAATCTCCTGCACCCAGAGGCTTAGAAACCCATTGAGAAGAAAGGACATAAAAATCCAAGGCAGACTGGAGTCACTGGCAGGACTGTGGTAGGAAAACACGCCTGTGAGTTGGGCCCCTGTGTCCTGGCCTCCCTGCAGCTAGAAGTCAGATCTCTGATCTTTCTTTCCTGGTCCCACCACTTGAATATTATGCATTTTAGGCGAGACCTTATTTCTCTGTACCTTAGTGCTCACCTCTGTAAAATTGGAACTAATAAGAATACAGTTCTGATCTCAGAGAGTTTTGTGAAATTAATCATCAGTGATTTGGCTGTCAATGATTTGACATAATATTATTATTATTATTTTTTACCATTGATCTCTTCTTTCATTCTTGTATTTTCCCTTCCCATCTTGGACAGACAAGTCTTGTCCTTCTCTATCCAGAGGTTCATGCTTCTTTCTACTCCCCTAATTTTGATCAGAGTATTTTCACAGCTAATGTGTCCTTTTCCAAAGCACCCCCATTCCATCCATTAAGACTGATCTCTCTTCAAAGCTCAGTTGCTGTCCCTAGGCCCTCACAAAACTTTTCTTAATTATTTCAACCCAAATCTGGAGACTCATAGAACATAAGAAAATGTTAAAAGTCTTAGACTCCAGATTAGAACCTTTCTTTACAGCTCAGGAAATTGAGACAGACAGAACCCAATGTCTCTTTCTTCATCTATTTACATCATTCATCTTTATTATACATCCTGGCACTTAACCATCCCTGCTTCCATTTGTCCTGCTTCCTGTCTTCAGGGCTACTCATCTTAGCCTTCAGATCTCAGTTCAAATGACTTTCTCAGCCTCCTTCTGCCCAGAATAGATCAATTGTACTGGCTACCATTTCTAATAGCTACTTGTTCTTCCCATTGGAAGATTCTTATCAAAAAGCAATTCAGGAATTAGGTTATAATTAGTTAATATTCACTCACTAGAAAGAAGCTTTTTTTCTTAAAAAAAAAAAAGAAAGGTCAAAGGTCTACTGTCTTTGTACAAGGTAGTCTGCTCTCTGTGGGGACTCAAAATAGTAAACCAGACAAATTTGGCCCCTGCCTTCCTGGATTTCACATAGAGCTACCAAATTGAGAAGGCAGATTGAGCTCCTGGAACTTTTGGGAACTCTCAAGAACTAGGAGAAGCTAAAGAAAATGAATAGTAGTAGGAAGTTTGCTTCCCTTAAACGGAAGTAGTGAATATACTTTTACAATCAAACATAAACTCATAGAAATATATCAAGAACTGTAGGAAAGACAACAACAACAAAATATTTGGAAATGAAACATCCCCTTTATGCTAGATTCTTCTTTCAAAGGCTGAGTCAATATTTACTGGAGTCTCATTATCTAAACCATTTCAAGGCTTTGTTTCAAGTTGATAAGACCCGGAGCTTCTGAACAGCCACACTTCTTTGTAAACTAATCTGAATACACACAGAGCCCCTCATCGGAAGGTCAAGAGTTTCCTTCATCCAATATTTGAAGAAACCAAGTTCTTGTGAAATGGCACTAAATTATAAGCATCCATTCCATTTAGGGTGAGACTAGTAATTTTCCAGGCGTCAAATTGTCCGTCTATAGAAACCACCTTCTGTTAGTCAGTTTGAAAAATATTCTCTTTAGAGGTTACAACGTTCACAACCTTGGAATGTTAGTAGGTTTCAGTGGACTAATGGGCATCTGTGCTTAGCTGTCTCATAGGCAATTTAATCGCAACAATTCCAAACTGAATACTACCTGTTAATCTCTTTTTCACCTTAATATTTGTAAGAAAACCAAAGTGACTCCATCTTATATCAATACCATCTTAGGTCCATCACCAGTAATTACCCCACCCTACAAAGGGAGCCTATTTCTCTGTTATTTCCTTCATGCTTTTCTCCGAATCTGTAATCTGTGAACCATATACAAATCTATTAATCTTAGTAGAACAAACACACATGAGGCCTGTCCCCATGGACATCTGTGTCATTAGTTATACACAAGAATGAGATCATATACTAAGCAAAGTCTGAGAAGACTTGTCTGACGGGAGGGGTAAGTGGACACTGCCTGGACATGAAGTTCTGTCCACTGGCTTTGGCACCGGGAGCCGTGTATGTAAGTCGCCCTTAATAAACTTTAAGTGTCATTAATGGATAAGACTGCTTTGTTCTTGGGACTCATATTACCTTCTCAATTTGAGAGAATTTATTTGTTCTCACAGCCACCTCTGAAATCCTTCCTGTGTTCTCTTATTCAAAGACAAATTCTTTAGTGATGATCATAAAGTGGGATATATAGACGTGGTTTTTATACCTAAAGCCTATCTAATGTTATAAACCAATGTCAGGTTCAGTCAAAAATTAAATTAAAAAAGTTGAGATGATGGGAAAAGAGATTTTTTTTATCAGAGGGGTTGAAGGATTATTGAGACAGTAAAAAGTCATAATAAAAAGAATATTTAGCAAAAATTGCAAAATCTTGCAGATTTTACCTAAATGTTGCAAATTTGCCTCCCATTGCCCTCCCCCAACACACAATTTCCCCTCCTGCCATTGTGCATTCTGCTGATGAAGATGCACCTTTCCTGTACTTGACCTTATTTTCCTCGAGCCCTCACTTCCGTGTTTCCGAATCCAGCACTCCACACACAACAATCTGCCCCTAATTCCTAGCTTGTCCGTCCCTGCTCAATCTCCTTCGAGAGTTTTCTATTATCTATTGCCAGGCAGTGGGGCTCTTTTGAATGGTTGGGAGGCACAGAAGTTCTTGTACTGGACTGTCCATATGCACAACACACAGTAAATGTCCCTGGACACAGCAGGCAAATGCCAAAGAAACCTCTACAAAGTGACAACAACGAAAAGTATGCGCAAGTTCTCAGACTAGTCCTGGTGCCACTCCATTGACAATCTCCTCAAAAGGAAAAGTCAGAACTGTGTGTGGTCGACCACGTGCCCTTGGGCCTGACCCCAACCTAGACCCTGGGTTCCAACTGCAATCTGCAGACAGACCACCCAGCGGGGGCACCTGCCTGGGGTCTCTTGGGGCCCAGCTCCCTACCCTTCTTCTGGACTCACTTCAGGGTCTCCTCCTCTCAGGAGCCTTCCTGGACTATCCACCTTAATATTGTCTCTCATGGCTGCTTCCTTTTGTGTTCAGTCCCACCTAACACCTGTTCGTCAGACGCCTCACCTCTGTGTGTACCCCACTCATCGGAATACTCTCCCAGCACTGATCAAGGCATGTGACCTACTCAGCCTTGACTGCTTTACTAATATTTTTGAGGACAATGTGGAAAAGAAATATGCATTTTCAGGGTACTCCTTTAAAGAAGTACTTGCGATCTATCTCTTTAAGCTGCTGTGACAAATCTCCAGGAACCAGTTGGGTTAAATGACCCCAGGGGGTTCTTTCTCACCAGCCGCTTTGCATCAGTCTTCTGGCCTGACATGAAGGTTTCAACAGGACCGTGCTTCCGCCAAGGCTTTAGAGGGGACTCCTTCCTTTTCTCTTCCAGCTTCAGGAGACTTTTCAAGAGATTCCAGGTGATACTGGCTCATGGTCGCATAACTCCAGTCTCTGCTTCCATCTTCACAAGGCCTTCTCATTGACTCTGTAAATTCGGTCCTTTACATGGATATTTCTCTTTGGATTTTGGGCTTACCTGGGTAATCTAGGATAATTTCTCCTCAAGATTCTTAATTACATTTGCAAATATTTCTCCCCAATAAGATCATAACTAGGGGTTATCGGGCTTAGATGGCAAATAGATCTTTATGGGAGGGCCGCTATTTCTCTCTGTACATGCAGGAGAATATATCCAGTGAATAGCTTTTAGCCATCAGTTCATAGGAGAGTCGTGTTTGACCAGATGAGCGATGCTGGGAAATCGGGATGGGTCACTGAGAATCAGGTCGCCCTGTCATCTGGCCATGATTGGAAATATCCACAGCCACATCCTTTCTTCTTTACTTTTATCTCCTTATAAATACCATGACCCACTTTTCCTGAGTTCCTTTCAATGTGTTTGTTGAGAGCCTTTTAAACCCCACACTGAGTATGAATTTGGGGCTCTGCTATAGAAGAGGCCGAATAGATACCCATACCCTCTCAGAGCCACACTTCCTAGTAGGAAGACAAGATGAAGTAATAAGGACTCAGACAGAAAGGAATTGTGTACCATAATGGTAGGTAAAGAAAAGTGATGGCTTCAGAATGGGAAAGAAGTCAGCTCTGACAGCCTCGGTTTCCTGAGCTGTGAAAGGGGCCACACTCAGAGGTGTCTCCTTTCAACACTGGCGTCTGCTGTGTGAGTTAAAATAATCAAGGAAATGTGGGTGAAAATAATCACGCAATATCCTGCAGAAATCTTGGAGTTTATGTTGGGTGGGGAAAGGTAGAGCAGGCTTAAACAAGGGGGATGATAATAGAGGACAGTCCAGATTGAATAAAAGCCTGAGGGCAGGAAACACAGCAAAAGGGTCAAAGGGATCTCAAGGGGGCAGGACAGGATTCGGAGCAGGTCAGGGTGTGACATGTGAAGTAGGCAGTAAGACAGACAGATATGTGATGCATTGCTCACTGGCTGTGCAGTCACGAACAACTGAAGGATTCAGAACAGGAAGGAATCAGGTCTAGAGAGGAGGGTTTGCTCTTTACCAAATGTATTCAGGACACAGTTGAGGTAAGAGAAGGCGAGAGGCTGGGGCAGAAGCCAGTTAGGAGGGTGTGGTAGTTGCTTGGATATGTGAAGAGGTGGGACTTGGAGTTAAGACAGCAGAGACATCAGAAACCATGATGGCTTGCTGGTGGATAAATTGGTGTGAACTAGAAAAAGTGAGCAATCTTAAATAATTACAAGTTGAAAGAAACGGCAAACTTTAACCAGGTAAAAAAGATTATGGGCTTGCTCTGAGATGTGGTGAGTTGAGGTGATGTTAGGAAATTCAGATAGAAACGTCTAGCTATTTGCTGAGCTGACACCTCACAGCTCTGTCCCTGCCACAGCCTTGTCCTGTCACCGCTGCCTTAATGGGCTGTCTCTCTCTGGCTCCTGGGAAGACAGCCTCCTGTTAACTCCATAAAGGCATTCCCTTTCTTATCTTCAGTGTGACCTTTCCCTTAATTTATAACACCTACTCCCTAATCTTTCAATGTACTAGCATCCGTTTTCTACTCTCTAGTGATTGAGAAAGAGGCAAGAGGAGGACAGTGTCCAGCTGTTTATCAGCCCAACAGCTACTTATTGAGCACCTGCTTTGTGCCAGCACCATGCGATGGGCCTGGTAGCTAAGCACTAGTAAAATAAACCTGTTCTCTGTGGTGACAGATGCCAGATGAGGGTAGGATGAGCCCAAGAAAGGGAAGGGCAGGATTCTTAGACCAGAAGGCAGGAAGGGAGACCTGATGCATCCGGGTTATGGAAGGCTTTCCAAGAAGGAGCAGCTCTTAAGTACAGCCCAGCAGGGCACAGGGGAGCCTTTCAGAGCAGAGTTACAAAATTGAAGGGCGCTCCTCCCACATGACACTGTGACTGGCCCCTGGAGCTGTGCAAGGACATGGCCTAGATGATGCTGGCCGGGGTGGAGGGGTGGGAGCAGGTGGTAGAGGGAGTCCTGAGCGGATTAGAGTTAGGTATTGACTCCTACTAGCTAAACTCATCGGCATTAGTAAAAATAAACCAGCAGAACTGTTTGCTAATTTTCCCAAGAAATTAGAGCATATAGCTGTCACGCAGACTGGAGATTGACAGCTTTGAAGTGCTGACTCATGCTAGCTAAACTCCCAAGGCATTAATATATGCAAGCCATCATGCCAGTTTGTTAATTTTCTATGAGGCACAGAGTTGATCTGTCAAGCCGACCAGAGATTGACAGCCCATCCTCTCCCTGCGTGGGGGGCACCCTGGGAAGCCCAATTATCCCAGGGTTTCATGGTGAGCCTGGAATCAGAGGAAAGAACAATTAGTTACATGACCTGAGGATTTAAGGACTTGGAGGTCTGTTTCTGATGTGTCCATCTCTCATGGGGGCAGATGCCATGGGGTGCACAGGGGAGAGGGGACGATGAAGGCCGCACCTTGACTTCCTTGTATGTCTTGTATTTTCCTAAACGTGTAAATGCTAATGCTAGCTTGGAATTAACTGATCATGGCATAACCAACCTCCTGTGATGATTTTAATAATTCAACTCTAGAGACAGCCCTGTTGTTCACGTTCCTGGTGTCACCCTCCTGATACTCTCAGTCCTATTTACATCTACAAGCTAATAGGGTTTGCAGCAGCAGCTACCTGAATGGCTTTAGGGAAAGCTAAAAGCAAATCAACCTGTAGCCAGGTTAAAAGCAGGGTGTGATTTTAGTCACCTTGACAAGATTTGAACTCATACCTCCTGACATGTGGTCCAACCTCTTTCTGGTACTGTGTGGTATGGTAAAATACTGACCTGTTGTTGGACAGCAGGGTGCCTAGGCTTGGGTCTGACTGTGGCTCAGGCCTTCTTGGTCTGGATACTTAGTGTAGAAGGCAGAATAATAACCCCCTCTCTCCCAAAGATGTCAACACCTGATCCTTAGCACATGCGAACATGTACTTTACAAAACCAAGGGACTCCCAAGGTGGGGAGACTGTCGTGGATAATTCAAATCTACTGTCATCACAAGGGTCCTTATATTGTAATTTGTGCTCCTTGACTAAGGGAAATAGACAGGCAAGCAAGAGAGAGCGATATAGAAATTTGAAGATATTGTTCTGCTGGCTTTCAAGACAGAAGAAGGAGACACAAGCCAAGGAACGTGGCAGCCTTTAGAAGCTGGAAAAGGCAAGGAAACAGTTGGTCCCCTAGAGTTTCAGAAGAAACACAGCCTTGGTGACATTTTGATCTTAGTGCATCTGAAACTGAGAACTGTGGGATAACAAGCTTGTGCTGTTTTATACGATGTGGTAATCTGTTTCAGCAGCAACAAGATATGGAAACATTCCACCTTTCCTGTCTCCAGCATCTGCTGGGCAATGCCCACCATGCTCTCTAGAATCCCCTTTCTCTGGACACATCAGAAAGCCTGGGGGTAGGAGACAAGCGCCTAGTGTTCATGCAGGGTGAGAGTTATGCATCTCACAAATAATGCACCATTAAATTCTCCAGATCATTGCTGCCTACACATAAGTGGTGATTTCAAGCCCTCGGCCAAAAACACAGTGGCTGGCTGGCACGGCCCTCCTAGGGCACTGATGAAGATTTGGGTCTCTTTTGAAGCTAGCTGTTCAGATCAGCTCTACAGGGGCCTTGAGCAAGATGAGAAATAGGTCCAAGATTCTCATCATGATGCAGGGTTCGTATCAAAAATGCACAATCAACTGACTGGAACAGGAAATAATTAATCAGGACATTACAGAGCAGTTAAGTATAATTAATTCATACAAAAGAATGTGAGTGTGCAGTTTTAGCTGCCAGAGTGATTTTATTTCCCTGCAAATTTAGTTCAAGATAAACAAACATCAGAATAATCTTTTCAGGTTTTTCATGACTCATAGGTTATTTCTTCCTTTCCAGTTACCAAAAATATTATTAAATTTATACACTAACACCTCTAAGTTGATCATATTCTGGAAAAAGAGCTCTTTGGCTCTGGTAAATTGGAAGTTAACCCTGATGTAGAAATCACTGTCTATGTGTGGGGTGTGTGTGTATACTTGCACATGTGTGTGATTTGGGCATGTGTGTGAGACAGTGTGAGTGTGCATATGTGTATGTGCATGTCTCTGTGTGTGAAAGTACATGTGTTGGAGTGTGTGTGTGTGTGTGTGTGTGTGTGTGAGAGAGAGAGAGAGAGACTGTGTGTGTGTGTGTGTTGGGAGGTAGTGCTGAATAAAAGCCAGAGGGAAATTTGATTTCTGTCCAAATACCTTAAAACTTAAGCAAAATGCATAACAAATTTATGTTGTGGAAACATCATCTGAGAAAGTGACTTAATCTCAAGGGTAAATTTATTGATACTGTGTAGGTTTTCTTTTGCTCTTATCTTGCTTTTCTCCCACACCCCCACCCTGGAGCTGGAGTCTCAATAAGGAAAGCGGTAAACAATACAAGGTGATATGAGTGGATTGCGGGAGCAGCATCGTTGCTCTGCAACCCAGCTCTCCTGTCACAGCGGGGGCATTCAAAAGGTCCCCAAGACAAGCCCCGCAAATAGGGCTTTATGTAGAGGTGGAAGAATTCATCATGCAGGAGTGTTGGAAGGAATATTTTCTCCCCTTGTGGCTCCAGCATGCACAGAGTGCCCTGTTGAGCTAGAAAAATAGAATTGGGCTCACATGATAGATGATTATTGTTTAGAAGTGCAGCTCCATCACAGCAACAATGGGAGAGGCAGGGCTCCCGGATGGCTTTCTGTGACTGTGGGTTCCTCTTTCACTGGTAGATTTACTCCCGAGATTAACCTGATCGCACACTACGTCCAAGGTGCTGTCTGAACACCTAAAGCTGAAATTGCAATGTCCTGTTTTGTGGCAAATATAAACATGCTCTGATTTCTAATCCAATTCACATTGTAATGAGACTCCAGTCTCTTATGAGTCTTTTGGCTTCAGCCTAATTCCCAAGACTGTTCCTTTGATGCTCTTCCATTTCTACTTTCACAGTAGGGTATGTTTTCAAGATGAAAGTTATAGCCCATTAATGGATGTTGAAATGAATTTAGTGGGTAACAGCCAGCATTTTTCCTTACAGAGAAATGGAGTAGAAAAGAAAATATCTAAATACATCACATACAACAAGGATGACAGTGTTTGAGACTTTAGTTTGTCCCTGAGTGTGCGTGTCTGGATGGCGATTTGGTACTGTACACACCCTCCACACCGAATGTTTGCTTACATACACTTATCACGATGAAAGTCCATGAGCAATGGCCAACCATGTTTGAAAGCTTCTGCTGTGCATACTGGGCATTCTCCTGCCTGTCTCACTCACAGAGATGAGCAGAGTAGAGCACAATGGGGCAAGTCTACACTGGGGAGAGAAGTGGACAGGATCAAAAAGAACCAGTCTGGGCCCTCCCTGGTGGCGCAGCGGGTTAAAGCACAGCACTGAGAAGCTAAAGCCACTTCCGCATGAGTTTGATTCCCGCCTGACCCGGAGGAGATCCACATGGTGAGGCAGACCTCTCCTGACCCACCCACTGCTCCCCTCAGCAGTGTACTTTGTCAATCTGCCTGTTCTGCTCCCCCACTCTGTCTCTGGTGAAGCCTCTCACCACCCCAAGCCTCTGGCCTGTACCCCAGTTCTGTATACACAAATAAATAAATAAAAAGAACTAGTCAGAGGTACACTAGTAAGCTGCTACTTTGATCCCTATAGTAGCCTTGGGCTTAGCAGAGGTTTCCAGGATGTTGACTCATATTTGGTCCTTACCCTGAATCTTAGCCTGTAAGGCCCCTAACTCCCCATATTGCTCTGTGTATATACAGCACTGAGTTACCACATGGTAAATGGGACAGAATGTGATTGATTAGCTTGAGAATGTGAGCAGACTCTTATGACCAATACAGGAGTATATCATGCGGGCTGAGGGGAAGAACTTTTGCTTAAATGGCACAACTCCCTCACTATCTAAAAAGTAATAGAAATGTATAAAAAGTACTGCTTTGGTGATGACCCAAGAGATGATCTGGAACAAGAGCAAGATGGAATTTCATGCTGTTTGTTTATGTGTATATTTAAATGTTCTAGCTATGTCTAAAAACTATAGCACTTATTTTGTTATAGCAATTCCATCAGTCCTCAGGCCAGTCATTTTTCAAATTGAAACAAAAGTGTGCTCAGCACTATTTATGTTAAGGTACAGCTGCCGGAATACAGAACTCTGCCATCACTGCAGAAGACTCTACAAGAGCCGCCTGTTTTTCGGGTTTTACCCCAGGGATCAATCTTAATCACAACATCCCGGGCTTGCCATCATTAAAACCAAACTCTGGGAAACACTACCAAAGACTCTGCTTCCTCCAGTGAAAGCATCAACACAGCCAACAGGGAATGGGAATATAGACCTTATTTGGACCCTGTGGCAAAAAAATATGACACACAAATAAAGAGAAAGGCTATTTACAGGATGAGGGGGAAAGGCAAATGCTGAATGCAGCATGGATGATGTTAAGAAACTGCTCGAATTGATTCTACGGTGTCCTGATGATTGTACCTGAGATAATAGTGCTGCCTTTGATGTTTATCAGACTGATAGGCTTTGTCCTTTGCAGATACCCAAGATGTTTTTAACAATGAAATGCCCTGGTACCTGGGATTTGCTTCAAAATTATCTAGGGCAGAGTGGGGGTTGGCAGAGAAAACAACATAAGCCATGAGTTGAAAATGCTGAAGTTGGGAGACAGAAGTTTATTATAATGAATTCTGTACGTTGGTATATGTTTGAAATTTTCCTTAATAAAAAAATGTAGCATCTATTTTATTAAGGCATTTGTCCTTTGAACAAATGTGTTGAAATCATATTGTATGCTAGTTATAGGGGGGTAGAAAAAGAAATTAGTGTCCTCAGGCCAAGCTTCTTATCATTACATCACATTTTCTTTTTTGAGATCTTGTTGATAATAAGATACACAATTGTTTGAATTGCAGCTTTTGAGTTCTCCTGACTTGAAGGGGAGGACTCCCTTAGGCTGGGGGAGAAGAAAGAGTCTGCCTTATGAAAGTTTTAGTAATTTTAAGGTACATTCCCATTTCAGGCTACCCAAACCATGTACCTTAAAATCTAGGGAGAACGGTAATTCTAATTTTCTCTTGCATTTGTAAAGAGAAACATTTAGTTGTAAAACCTGAGGTTTTCCTACAAGAAAATATTGTGTTCACTATAGTGATGTTTTTTGATCTGTCCATACCATCTCCCCTTCAGCGTGTCAGAGAACTCAGTCAACACATTGAAATAGGTTAATCTGGTCTTATTACCAGCAAACATCTTAGTTCTCAGTCCTCACAGGAGGTAACCACAGGTATACTCTTTAGAAATAATGTATGCAGCTGTTTTGTTTTGTTTTAAATGCTTACAAAGATTCAAGGTGAATTCAGCAGTTTGAGACCGAAAAAGATTTCTCCACCCAGAACTGGGGCTTTGAGCCAGAAAGAACTGGGTTGAAGCCTGGCCACATCAGTTATCAACTGGGTGACCTTGAATGTGTTTCCTACCCTTGCTGGGCTTCACATGCTCCAGATAAAAAGTCTGGAGAAACCTACTGGTGTGTGTTCTGAGACTTAAATAAAACAAACAAACTACATAAATGCACCCGATGCAGTGTTAGGGCATAGTAGAAATTCAAATTCTTACCATTTTTCTGGAACCTAAGTTAGATATCCTCAGCACATGCTCAGGGTGGAGGGTTTTAGCTGGTGTCTTTAGCTAAAGACTGGTGTCTTTAGCTAACCAGCCATTCTGCAAGATGAACATTTGGTATGTTCATTGCCAAAGAATTGAGTTTGCGTCACTTGGGCTGCCATAACAAAATGCCTCAGCCTGGGGTGGCTTAAACAACATTTACTTGCAGTTCTGGAGGCTGTGACGTCCAAGACCGATGTGCCCGCAGACTGGGGTCTGTTGAGAGCTGCTTCCTGGAGAGCAGCTCCTTTCCTCTTCCCATTTGGCATTGCTCTCATTGTTAACCTTACCCACAATACCTAGCTTCACCCCAGTCACCTTCCAACCCCTGCCTGCAAATGTCATCACACTGGGTTAGAGAGTCAACATCTAAACTCGGGGACACTGAGCAGGTGAGTTGGCTGCTTGCACACTGACTTGGAATTGCAGCCTCAAAGCCTGCACCACTTTCTCAAGAATTTTCTCCATGTTTGACTCAGGCTCAGCAAATACATTCCTCTCCAGATAATATGACCTTTAACAGGAATGCTGGTGAAATTGTGTCCAGGAAACAAGCAATTAGTAAGTGCTTATCAAATGAGGATTGAGTGAATGTGACTGAAGGCCATTCCCCTCAGAGTCTACATCTGGGGTTACACTTTTGCTCCATCACTGCCAGTGCTGTGGGATTGCTCTTTTCCGAGGATGTTTAGAAATCCCCCATGCATCTTAGTATTGGTCTTGCTTCTCTGCATCCTGGCAGAGCAGTGTGACATCCATTTCTGAGCTAAGATGAGTGTTTACCCCCTCCCCCATGTCCTCCGTGTTGGGAACCCACAGCACTGGGCAACCTAAGCAGAAAATCCAGAGAGCTTCTGGCTTGTCCTTGTCTATATGCAGCCAGGGACTCTGCTGGGGACTCCAGGAGGCAGCTCCTCGTGATGAGCCTCAGCTGACAGTGGCCATCCAGCAGGCAGCAGGCCACCATGCGCGACACCAGCTGGCTCTTCTCCTTGCACCGCCCCATCTGCTAGATGAAGGTGCCACAGGAGGAGTCTGGGGGGAGCTGGCTAGCTCACAGCCCAGGGCCGGTCATACTGTGTGTGAGCTGGGAGAACATGGAAGGGCATCTTGCCCTCTGCAGGGACAGAAGAAAGCAAGCTTCTCTATCCAAACTCTCTGTCTAGACCACTGAAAAATCAAACTCCATCTTTGCAAAGAGCAAGTTCCTTACCTGACTGGTGCTGAGTCTCCTCATGTGTATGAGAGATGGGAAAGATCATAATAGAAATTCATGTATTAGTACTCTAAGCAAACAAGCCACAGATTAGCTTCCCAAATTCTTACCTGCCTGAAGACTGATGAGTGAGATTTGTTAAATTTGCTGCAGGTGATGAAGGAAGCAAGGAGTAAGTCAACAGCACTCCTGCCAAGATAAGGGGCCCAAACCATGCCACCACGACCCTGCATAACTCTGGAGGAGGAGGGGCTGGGGGAAGCTGCGGACCAGCTGATTTCCATCCTGCAAGTTTTCCAGGGGAGCATATGGAATAAATGAGCCTTTAGGCACCAGGCGAGAGTGGAACATGCTGAGGGTTTGCACAGTAAACATTAACTCTATCCCTCACTTTCACAGATGCCTCGTCTATTTGCTGATAAAACAAGTCATCTTCTGGGTATATGCTTTATTACTGGAATAAAAAAGTGAAGTCACTTTTTGTGGATTCATGTGAACAGAGAAGCTATTTCTCTAATACAAAAAAATTCTCAAACACAGGCTGAAGGTGCAATGTAAAAGGGGCTGCAGGACACTGGGAGTACATGTTCCACCCGGAGAGAGAGAAGCTGTGAACCCCATTAATCAGTGGGGGCTGGGGATATGGGCTCTGAGAGTCTTCACCTTCTTATTTAATAGAAGCAGTTAATACAGATTTTAAAATATTCAGAATCTCTTCTTCATGCTTCTTTTCCTTTTAATAATGCAAATTGTTGAAAACTCTGAATATCAGATAAACTCACCCACCTTGGCCCATTTGCCTCCCGTTTTTCCTTACATAGTCTCTGAATGTGAAAGGGTTCTTGCAGAATTATTGCAGATTTGGTTTTCGAGGTCACCCTCCTCATGCAGTGACAGGAAGCACCACATCTTTGACCTTGTCAGAGGCCTCGGGTTTCAGCGGATGTCAGGTTGCTGGCGCAGGCTGGGCAGAGAAGTCATCTCCTTTATCTCAGCAAAATTGCTTTCTTGGGTCTTTATATTACCCAGAGGCAGAAGAATGACTGGCCTCTTCTGCAGGCCATTTCCACACCTCTGTCTGGATGCACATTAAAGAAGAACACCATCGTTTTTCTACGTGACTGTATGGGAGAGATGGCAGGCCAGTGGCTCTGGGTGAGCTGCTGAGGGTTCCAGGCCACGCCTCTCACTGTACACTTGAAGAAGCTGAGGTGGAAAGTGCTGGTGACCTCTCTGGGGCCCACAGTGCTTCCATACAGCTAGTAGAGGCGGGTCTAGGCTTCCTTCCTCACCACACAGGGCTGTGTTTACTACACCACTCCGCTGCCTCTACCATGTACACAGCCCCTGCAGCCTGGGATCTAGAGATTAAATGGGTATTGGAACTGCCTCAATGTGTGGACTTCAGAGTTGAGGCTGAGGAGGGGAAGGCCAGAGGGAAAACTAAAGTGGTGGAAGTTTAGACCTCTTTCATTTTCCTCTGGATGTAGGAATTCATTTGAGTTTCATCTAGAAAAGGGACCATTGCTTATTTTGTTGTCTGGGTCTAGGGTCAGCCTCGGAGCCTACTGGGCCAGAGTAGAAGACTCAACTGCGGGCAGGCCGGGTGAAGGAGTTCCAGCAAGTCCTGCTCTGTAGGCCAGTGCAGGGACAAGCGCTGGTGCCACAGACACTTTGGGTTGCTGTACATGAAGGATTTGCTTCCTCTGTCGGAATACAACATCTGGGCAAGAAAAGTGTGGCTTAAAGAATTGCTTTCTCTGTGATTTCTAGCCTGTTTGTCTAGTTTGTCCAATGAAATAGCTCATTCTTTTAGACTGAGAGCGTCAAGTCTCTAACAACAACCTTAAAAAACATTGTTAGGTAATGCGAAAATGTATGCATTTATATATTTTTCTTTTCCTGCTTATGAGTGGGGGCGAAGGGAAAGTAACAATTTCTGAACTAGTTATAATCACAGGACACCTTTACAGACCTGCTGTCACATCGTCCTCAAAATGTTTTTGGAAGGTGTGATTTCTTGTTCTTTTTTACTTCTTTCATAAGTAACACATGTGACATGTGAAGGCCTGAAATGGTTGAATTGTTGTCTCCAGCTTGGAGAGTCTGTTGAAGCCTCTGTGTGCTCTCAAACCCTCGCACAGTGCAGGTGCAGAACCCATGCTCAATAAATAGTTGCTGATAATGTTGTTTTCCAAGGTGAAAGTGCCAGTGAGTGATGAGGCCTTCATGAGAGATGAGAAAAGACCTTGTGGGATGAAGAAGAAAAGAAAGAGGCTTGCATAATTAATAGTGAAATAAAAAATGACTTTGACTTATGTCACAACATCATTCTTCCAAGGATTTTGAGTTCTTTGACAGTTATTTCACTTGTCTTTTCACCAATCCTGACAAAATTCCCAGTGCTTGAGAGTAAATGTGACACGAGAGGATTCAGTAGTGCCCAAACAGGTCGCTCAGGCCCCCCCCACCCCCCATCCCCTGTGGTCTCCTGCTCCCTGGGCGCCTTCTTTCTGCTTCTGTCTTCAGGGCTCTTGGCAACAGCTCTCTACCTCCAGGGAAGGCCCTTCTGCCTCTGGTTCTACCCCCATTACTAGCAGGGATGTCACTGAACTCTGCTTGTTTCTGATTTCACTTCCTGTTCTTAGGAGATGGAGAGAACACAGCTCAGAAAAACTGTACCAAGGTATCGAGACAAAGCAGATGGGGACATCCCCCCAATCTGTCTTCTCTTCAAAAGTTTGACCTTTGGTGTGTACTTTGATGCTTAGGACACACAGAAAATTGAGCTGAGAAGAAGCAAAGTCACAAGCAAATATTTTGCTGAGCATCTCTCTATTGCTTTTATGACCATAAAAATAGCATTAACAATAATTTTAGCTATTGTTCTAGAGATAAGCTTTAACCTATGATATCTTGTCAAAATCATGGAGTAAAGTTACAGGGAAAGTGGCTTTACAATCATAATGCTTATTGCAGATTTCTGTGCCTAAACAGAAGGTCCACAGAGCTATAAACTGGAAGCTGTGGGAAATTCATGAGACGCCTAAACACACGCTTGCCACTACCAGTCTTGAAAGCTCGGATGAGACGCAGAAGTCTTGATTAAATGCAGATGACAAGGTGTCCTGAGCTGATTTTCTCATTTAACATTAGACTCTCTTGATTTAAGCAGCTGAATAAGAAACGAGACATAATTGGGTCTGCTTATAATGAGACATATAGATATATATATATTTATTTATTTACTAGTTCCACTGAGCTATTGCTTAATTTTCATTAATGCTACTGCTTTTTTTCTTTTCATAGACCCACATCCTTGTTAATCTTGCTTGGATGCAGGTAATTGCACTGTTTCGTCTTTCTGTTTCAGTTACTTCTAGTGTGGATCTGATTCATTTATGTTTTTCATTGCTCAGGACATCCTTCTCAATGAGAAGTCATTGATAATGCCATGAGTCAGTGTGCTGGGGATCAAAGAAAGCAAGGGATTGGTTTAGAGGAAGACAGGAAAGGAAGGTGCCTATCGAATTTAGCAGCACAGAATAGTGATGTCTCTAATGAAGGGCAAAAGCTCCCACGTTGTGATATCATTATGAGTTGCCATGGCTTTTCTTCATCATTCTCTGCTTCCTTAGAGGCAGATGACAGACTCAGAAGACTCTGGTATAGTTAATTGCATTCCTAAATAGCTAAAAAACATAAGCAGTGGAGCATCTTTTAATGGACTGACATATTGATTCCCCATTGATTCCCCATTTCGGGCCAAGTTAGGAGTCAGGAGCTAAACCACTCCTATTAGGACAGTCCATTGTTCTCCTCTATGGAAAGTAAATAATATTGTATGCATTAAAGGCTTAATAGAAAACCAGGATGTTAAGTGAATTTGAGTCTTTTAATCAAGCACGTTCTAAAGCAACTTCCCTCACTTTGCCCAAAAGACTTAGGTCAGATAGCCCTGCTTGGCATTTGATTTCTCCTTGAACTGGGCATTATCCATGGGCATATGAGTAGGTAGACAAGAAGTAAATAGAGTTACTTCCAATTCACAGCATGTTTCCAGCTGCTTTCCTCCCAGCTCTGCCCCCCCTCCCCTCCCCCCATCATTCTACATCCACCCAAGAGGCCTGAGGGAGCAAAAATAATCATTTTAGAGAATAGAGTGGCTGATTACAGTATAACCTAAATCTTATCAATCCCTTCTTTCCAGTAGTAAAATAATATTTACTAGCCTCAATATTTTTAACATCTGTCTTCACTCCCATGTTCTTGGGTTTAGTTTCTGCTGGTTATTAGCTTATAGACCCTTCTAAATTCTTAATTGTATTCTATCTAGAGTGATTGGAGGACCTGCTCTTAACACAGTTTTAGAAGTCTTGAAAATCAGCCACTTACATGAATGCATCGATGAGCTGAACAAGGCTAGGAGGAGAAGAAGGGATCCAACACCCTCCGTGTGCACTAGGGTGAGCTCCATGCACCTTCCCTGCTTCCAGTGAGGGATAGATAAGGTTAGCCAATGCCTTCCTTTTCAATGAATGAATGAATGAACTATAATGTGATAAAGTTCAGATATATCCAAGTATTCATTTTAGGGGTGGTAGGTTCAGGCCTGTGAACATATGGCTGTATACCACCTCCGTCCTTTGGTGTGGGACCACATGGTCCCGATAGGCAGTTGTGCTTAGCCTGAAGTCTGCATTGTAGCTGCTCTTGTCATATTATTATTTTATATTCTCAGTCATTTTGTGTTTTATTTGCTGCTTGAACAATAACCCAAAATAAGCAGATATGTGTTCCAGAATAGGCTATAACCTTCTCTAGACAGTCATGTCAAGTTTTCGCCTCCTTAATATTTAATAAGAAGAGGGGAGAGAGAAGTAGCTTATACTTCTGGGAAGGTTCTATTGGACCAGACACTGTGCTACTTTAATCATCACATTTAATCTTCATTTCACAACCAAGCACATAGGGGTAAGGGCAAGTTGGGCCCCAGCTCAGTCATACGGCCGGTGGTGGAATGCAGGGAGAGGATGCTCTGTGCCTCTCGCCTCTCCCTGAGCTCCTGTATGGCATGAAGAGGCAGCTCCATAGCCTACCAGGCAGGCACTCAGGAAGATGATGCCTAGAAGCACAGGAAGAATCACAACTCTGTGGAGAAAGCTGTTAGCAGAAGAAACTGAGGCCTCCTTCTCTGGAGGTGGAGAACAAATGTGCTGAACTGTCCTTTCTGTCATTAATGACTGGGCTGTTGAACACCACCGCACTATTATTGTTTTCCAGGCTGACACTTGGCCGGTTCTTTTTCTTCTTTACTTTCAAGCTAGTAATTAGATTTAAATCTCTGACAGCCCTTTAACCATCACTCCAGGGGGTTCTAGGTTTCTTTACTATTGCTTGCAAAGATTTCATTAAAAAAAAAAAAGCCCTTTGAAACTGTAAGTTACACTCAGCACCAGTTTAAAATCTATTATTTTATTATGTTTTTGAAGAACACATGCTGCTCTCTCTCATCTCACCTTGAGTGCTCAGCCCTCATTTTTATCTCCAACTTGAAGAATCAAGCACTCAGGAGAACCAGGGAAGGCAGAATCATAAATGTTGTTTTCCACAGCACCTGTCACTGCCAGTTTCACTGGCCAGTCTCCAGGTACTTGGACTGTGTTGACTCAGGAATTTTGTTTTTAATATTCATTTTCTACATGTAGTGAGAATTATTACAGTGGCTTTGCTTCTCAGAGGAAAAATAAAGAACTATTCTTTACAGGAATAAATGAATCTCGCCCTCGGTGCCGGTTGCTACAAGCACAGCATTCAGAGGCCTGGTTTCATATTGAACTGTTTATCCACCTTCGCTCTGCTCTCCTCGGACACCCACACTGATTTGTGACGCAATGAAGAGGTTGTGGTTGTGGAAGACAGCTTTTTTCTGTGTAAGGCTATCTTATCCAAATGGAGCCCTTTAAATCCTTTGAGAAACTAGACAGGTCGTATAAGTAAAGGGCTCAGGTGAGGAACCCTGGTCTCATTAACACATGTTACAGCACCCAAGTGGCCTCCCAGGGGACCCAGTCATTCAAGAAAAATCTGTTCTTAGACCTTTTTCATTACTTCATATTATGACTCCTGTGGGAAATCCCAGTTGCTTTTGAGGAAGGAGACAAAAGAGTTTGTTGATCTCAGTACTGAGTCTGTTCATACAGAATGAAAGATGACCCACACCAGAGGATGAGATTTGGTACCTATCCAGTCAAATCCTTTTGCTAAGTATTTTCCAGGAGACTATATTTAGTACTTTCCAAAAGATACAGATAATACAAGACACTGAACTTTACTAAATGTGATGTTTTGAAAAAAATGAAAAAAATGTTGTGTGTAATTTCAGGTACAATTCTTTCAGGTAATTAATAAAATGTCCCATAAGCTATCATCAGGTTACAACTTAAAGAAAGTTTCCACAATTTTCTGACAGCTTTGTTTGAATGGAACTCAGAACACTGGTATTTGTTGATGGTTTCAAATATACTCCTGCTTAGGATCCAGGGTAATATTTTCAGCTCCACTAACTAGTTGTTGTTACTAGAAAAATCCTGTTGATAGCCGGGCACATAGCAAAAGGTGTGAGAAGACATGGCCTCTACTGAATTCAGGATAACCAAGCTTTTAAATATCTAAGATATATGCCTAGCCAATGAAACCTTGAGAAGTGAACACCTGATACCACTGCAGTGAAGAGAGGTTTCTTCAGGTAACCAAATATATGCATCTTCTAACCTGCAGAAATGAGGCTTATGAACATAAAGTTCTAAAACTGTCTGGCTATGCAGGGGGTGGAAACTCTCTGGAGAGTGAGAAACCTTCTATAACTGCTGCCTACAAGGCGAATTGGAGCCAATCCACCATGGGCTCTCCCCCAGCGGCGTGGGGCACAACTGTGAGAGAAAGAGGTATAGATAGCAGTGGAGAGAGTGAAACTTTTGGAATTTTCTGGTGACCCCTGGCATGAAAAATATATTTTCCCCATGGAATCTATTATCTATACAATGAATGATAACCTTGAAAGTTCATTTCACCTTTAATGCAACTTAAATATACCTCCAAAACAATGTTTTTAATAAAAATAACTGTTGTGCTTTTTTTTACTGTTTAATTGTAGATCACATTTTGCTTAACTTCATAGACCAGACATTTATTCAATAAACATTGACCAAACAGACAAGGAAAGAATGCTTTTTAATAAAAATGATCTTTGTGGACTTTAATAAAAACATCTTTATGGACTACCTAAAGAGCCAAGTTATTATTTATTTTAAAAATAAAGAAGTAAAAAGCTTCCATAGACTCATGTTTTAAGCATCAGCTTTTATCAGATAAAATTATTTCAAGGGGAGAATCCTAGAGCCCAGCACCATCTCAGGGCATTGCAATGTCTATAACTGAATGATAGCAGAGGTTTTGTAAATCTGCAAAGCTAGCCAGAAGATTGACTTTTGATTGCACTTCTCAGACTATAAATTATTTCTCTCCAAGTTGAACTCCTTTCCAAGCAAACTAGTAAAATCCAAATTGGTGAAAAGATATTGGTTTCCCACAACTGACTACAACCAGCATCAACGAGTTACTACTTTTAGTCCAATGACTAGTAAATAAATGACCATTAAGTAAATGAAATGTTAATCATTAAGTCCACTATTACTTCTATGCAGTCTGAGCAGTCTTCAATGGTAAATAGTCCAATTATTCATAGGTTAGGTTTAACTATATCAGTTTCTACTGATTTGATGGATGAGTACTTGATTCTGAAACTTAAGTATGAAAACTAATTGTTGTGTGCAAATACTGGGTATAGAGTTCTGACATACCAAACTCTGCTTAAAACTCTGAGCTACTGGTGAAATCATGTTCTGTCTTATGGTGTTACCATAATTCATTATTTTCTAAAGCTGTCAAACTTGAAGGCTTGCACCAGAGAGGTACTGCAGAAAACTGAAATCCTGTTGCATCCTACCTCCGTGGGAGTTCTAATCAGGTTGCCTACAATTCTGTGCCACATGGAACAGCTTTCAGTGCAGGAGGTAAGCCATTAAATGCTTTCTGATCTCCATTAGTTACTCTGCTGAGAGTGAGAAAGTCCTCATAAATGCATAAAAATTAAATTGCTTAAGAGGTAAGGAGTGAGGTGGTATTTTGCTGCCAAATATTATTTTTTTGCTCAGATGGTCTACAATCACGCATATAATGTGGAATCAGAGTACATACCTGTGAGGAATGCAGCACTAAGGATCCTGGGCCCGAAAATCTAATGACACAATCTTGTCATCTGGTTAACAGTTCCCTGATTTGGCTTCAGGCAAACTTCCCTTCTGTCCCCCACCCACGTCCCAGATGGAGCCTATATTCTCTATTCCAGGTTAGACAGGGAGCTCTGGCGGGCCCAGTTATTTGCCCAGGTGCAATCCGGGGTGGCGAGGACTCTTGGGGAAGAGAGATGTATTCCCTTTTCTGGCTGCTACTTTCTCTGAATTGGGATCAGCCATCTTGTCATCGTGCGTAAGGCGGCAAGGGAAGGCAGCAAGGTGAGCAAGGCTGAACGCTGGCGAGATGTGGAGTCTTTAGGACAATGTTGGGGGGTGCAACATCCGTTGCACATGTGGAGGTACAGTTACATTTGCCAATGAATCCCCTGTTTGCCAGGTTTAAGATTTCAGTCTTGGAAGAAATTGATTTCAATCTATAAATAGGAGGAGCTAAGAGACAGATAAGTGGTTTGTGCAGGTCCTCTGCCGGTGAGTAGCCTAACCAGGATGAACACCTATATTTGCATTTTCATGTGATGTTTTCACTAGATCATGGGAAAAATTAACAGATGAAACTTGTTTTAAACTTTACATTAAATCTTTGCTTTGAGTGAAGGTTTATTTGCTAGGTACTATACTGTAAAAGAGAATGGATAAATCAATTATTCTAAGTCATCCTTTCCATCGTGACATGGAAAACATGGAAATAAACATGGACAACTTGGAAATACATTAATATACTAAATCTCTCAGATATGTGCTTGTGTTCTGCTGTTACCGCAATGGAAATTACCCAACAAAATAGCTTAAAATGTTTTATTAAGTATATATAATATTACAGGGTAATATTTACAAAGTTATGTTTTTAAATAAAAAAGTACCTTGGCAAAGATTGCAGATATTCAAAGCTTCAAACAGTGATAAATTGATTTAATACATATAAAAAAAACCTTTAACGGTAACACAGCTGTAAAACAACTTTGGTCTTTAAATCACTGCAAAAAATGGCTACTGACAAATAGCACACCTTTAATTGCTATGGAAAAAGCCCCCAGGAGAGGATCTTGCACATAGCAACACTGGAGTTTTCTTTATTTAGAATGGTTAATGGATATTTATATGGTGTGGGATCTAATTCTCAACAATGGCTTTTTGTAAATAACGCTCTGGCTAATAAAAACTAAAATGTTTCCCCTCTCACCAACCATGTTAACAACACTTTTAAGATTCCACTGATGTCTTATAGAGAAGCTTATTACAAATGCCCTCTTTTATTTTTCCAAAAGACTAAAGGTAATGGAAACTTGGTCCTAAATGATAAGAGCTGTCAAAAGCCAAATGCAGGAAAACTTCCTGTTCACTGCTCTTTTCTGGAAAGTTAACTGGATTATCCCTATTAGCCACTGAAAATGACATAACAAAGTGGGGTGTGGGTGATGGCAGTTAGTGATTTTGAAAATATGATAAAGGTAAAACTAATGTTTCTAAACAAATTCTCCGTCAAACACAATAAAAAGATAAAGGTTGCCCAAAATCATTTCTCCAGTTTCCAATGACAAGTAAACAAACAGGTACGTATTCCATACATACACAAGATCTCTGGTTCTGAATACCTATTTTAGGACAAGAAAAATCTATAAGGTGATATAGAGCTTACCTTTTATAAATGAAATGAAGTAGTGAACTTATTATCACTTTTTGAGCTTTACTAACTCAAACCACAATTTGGTTGGTCACTTACAAAATTGACAACAGCATCCTAAAAAAGAACAATACTCTCAACTAGGGGGGTATCCCCATTATTTTGATCCTCACATTCTCAGAAATTTAAACAGATGGATCTGAATTTTCCTAGTGAAAAACTGTCACCTTTTAAGGTTTTCAGAACATATGAAAGTTATTAAAAGAAGAAAACTCTCTAGCTCACCCTGTTAAAAATAGTGGGAAATCTACTATTTCATATAGTCAACTCTCAAATATCAAACTTATATACTGAGCAGCTAATATATGCAAAACACTGCAGGAAGAGAAAGGAAGACGTAAAAAAGAAAGCTCTCGCTAGGGAGGAATTTTTAAATTGAGTGAGAGAAGCAAGGTGAAAACAAAACAAAACAAACAAAACCCACAAGAGCTATGCAGGATCACATGACATACTAGGAAAGGTGAGAGATGCAAAAGGCAGCTAGACAGATGGGGTTGACTGCAAAAGAGAGCCAGTGGGGAGGGAGGGCAGGAGGATAATGTTTTGAAGGCAGGAACAAAGTCTGATTTGGCTGAAAGGTCAGAAAGGTTGTTGTAAATATGACAAGTGGTGTCACTCTGAGAACGTACAATAAAGAAAGTTGAATGGGCGGATAGGCCACAAAATTGGGATCAGTGAGGAAAAGCAGATGGGGGGAAGAGGGGCAGATATCTGATGCTCACACATCATTAGCAATTTAAATTTGCTATGGCAGAGAACTGGGAGCCATGACAAGACTAATTTAAAAAGAATGAACTGGCCCAAGGATGCCCAAGCAAGGGGGCTCCTGCTGCTCTGGTCCCTTTTCTAGAGAATCTGACAACTAGGAAGAGCAAGAGTTGATTTTATCTGGCATTTCTCCTGCTACCTCTGGAAGGTGTCTAGGGCAGTGAATGCCTCAAAAGTAGGCAGCATTAAGAGAACATAAACATTGGAGACATCCCAAGACTGAACTCCAAATAAATGAGAATTTATGACATATTAAAAGGTAAACTTTAGTTTATAAAAGAGTTTGCTATAAAGATTTTCATACCTTTTCCTTAATAGAGAACAAGAATTTAGAGTTTTTTCAAGTTCATCTGTTTTTCCCCCTCCATCAAAGTTGATCACTCAAGTAACAAATAACATCAGTAAAGTATAAATATTTTCGGAAGGAAAAAGAGCAACAGGAGTCATCTAATTTTTATAAAGGAATGCAGTCCCCTCTACACAGGCTATTATTTTGGCCAGCAACAGAATTAGGGAAGAATTTTTTTTGTTTGTTTTTCAAGAAGAGCTGTCTTTTGTGTATTCATTTTCCAGTGTGTTTACAGTGTTACTCAGTTTTCTGAGTAACATCAGCAGGTCATAAATTTAGGTTTGCCCTGAGCAAACCACTTGGACCCAATATGATATATGACAGTTAATTTGGAATAAAAGAGGCACATGAGAACACTCAATGGACTAAGAATTAACTATTAATAATGCAACTACAAATATGAATGTCTTATTATTACACAAATAGGAAGAATAATTAGTATTTTTAGAGGTTATTGGTGAGCAGTCAAAAAACTGGGCAAATTACCTACAAGATTTTAATGATCAAATATTTGCATCAAATATAATTCCACCGAATAAAGATCTTTGTTTTTAAATGTTTTTACTAAAAGCATGAAATTAACATTTGCTCTCCTGTAGGTACCCCACTTTTGTCCATACAGAAGATGCCTGTGCCTATCTTGTACATGAGCACATACGAACACACACCCACAAAGGAGGAAGACGAGTGCTAATAATCTATAAGTACTCCAGGCGACCACAACTGTCAGAATGTTAATTTTCTTCTAAAGGGGTGGGAAAAGTGGGGGTTTTGTTTTACCTTTCAATCTTAGAGTAAGGGGAGTACGAGGCAGGACTACAGGAGGAAAGTGATGAGTGTTTATCATGCAACAGAGATACAACAGTAAGAAAACCACCCTCGCAAGGGCTGGCCCATTGGCCTGACGGTGACACACATTATGTTGCCATGCAGAAGACTCATAGTTCAAATCTCAATCTTCGTTTTTCATGCCCCAGATCAGAAAAGAAGTGAAGAAACATTATTGATTGTGCCTTCAAATCAGAGGAAGGGAATACATATGTTACAACCATTGCTACTTTTGCTGAAAAGTGAACATAGTTCTTTGAGAACAAGTCTGGCTCCTTTCTGCAATGATGCTACTGTGTCACTGGACCATGTTCAAAGAGGAGAAAAGGTTCTATGTCTTGTACAGCAGAAGCAAATAACAAGGGGACAAGACAGGCTATACAGGTTGTGCGAATAAAGGAAAAACACATTCATTGATAAAATTATCCTAAAAATCTGCAAAAGATCTGTTACATTGCAAGTTGAAGGAAGAATGGGAAAGGCAACCCCCAGGAAGGAAGACCATGACCTCCACATCGGTACCATGTCACACAAAGGTGACATACAAGATGCTCCCAACCAAATTTCTGTCCATACTAACAGGTTATTTCTTTGACCTAGAAGTGGCAGACATATTACTTAGTCACCACCACAGATGTCAAAGCTGCTAGAAATCTGAGTTTGCTAAGGTTAACTGGAAGCCACTGTTGTTCATAGATACCTCTGTTACTAATTGATCAGGTAATTCTCACCTTGAGCCAATTTACACTTGTGGCCTAGAGTCAAGGACGCTAATATCTGAGAGACGTCATTCTTGGGAGTTGCCCACTCTAATTTTTGCCCCTAATTGAGTAAAAATAACAACCAGAAACAAAAACAAAAACAAAAAAAACAACCTAAACTGGATCTCAATTGGGCACATACCACATCGTGATTCTTTTATTAACTAAATTACATATGCTTTGAATAAAAACTGTAACAATCATTTTAAGGGTCAATGAATTATATTCTCTCACAGATGAATACCATTTATGTTTCTTGTTTTCTTCTCTTGAACAGTGAATCAAGGCCATGGTGCTTAAACACAAGTGTACTCCTTTCACATCTTACTCATCTCCAAATCGGAGTCCATCACTTCACTTCAGTTATTCTGCAAAGTTGAAAAAGGAACACATTATCATAATCTATCTCTATTTTCTATGCATTAACATGCTGATGTATTTTTGAGATTTGGAATTGCCTCATGTACACAGTATCCTAAAATTATATTTACAAATCATTAGCCTTTTTAGTTACAGTAAGTAAAAGGTCAATCCCAAATGAAAATGCAAATCAACTGAGTTTGATGCTTTCCATTTCCTGAGTTAGCTGAGGAAAACCTAAGAGTGGCTGATTTTTCAAAGCAAAAGATATCAACCTTAGAATAACATTCTATCACATTTACTTTAGATACATCATTCATTTAATGTCAGTGAAATAAACATGTGATTAGGTGTGGCCCTTGGGTATAGAGGTGCACCAAACCTTACTGACTGACAAAGTGGGTACATTATTGACATTGTTGTCAATAGGAAGACTTTTTTTAAAATAAATTCTGAACAGATAAATAATAGTAAAATTAAGATCATCTGAAAGTTCCACATTGATTTCACATGCTATGAAGTCTGCTTTATAAAGTGTCTCCTTATACGGTTCGAAAAAAGTTACATCTCCAGGAAAATGAACAAAGGAAATTGTTATCAAGGTTTTCCACTGGCTTTCTGACAATGGAGAAAAGGAATTTAGTTTTTTCATAGAAGTACAGAAGAATGACACCATGGTAGGAAAAGAAAAGAACAAAGAAATAAAAAAAGTAGAAAACCAGAATGCAAACATGGACAAATCACACAATTTCAGGTGCCAATTACTTTTTTAATGTCATGTAATTTGTAACTACAAACTATAATTTTTTCCAGAGGGCAGTGGCAAGTTTAATAAATGCATTTTTACAATAAAGGCTATGATAAAAGTCTACAAAAGATTGTTTTGTGACTCCTGTTGAACACAAGCCTAAACATATTTTAAACATAATTCACCAACTTAAACGTTTTACACTTAGTTTACCAACACAAAGTTGGCATATTTTTAATCTTATGAAAAAACTAATTGTACTCAGGGGGTGTGGTATCTTGGGTTAAAAGCTGCTCTTTACTATAAAGGAGAGCAAGTTGGTCACAAACTTTAAAACAGCAAAATAGAAAGCAAACTATTTATAGAATCAAGGAGTGACAGTACATATCAAAAGTATGAAGACAAGGAAAAACTCATAAGGCTGACAGAACTAAAGAATCACAAAGTTAAAATCAAAGTGAGCACTCATGGCACTCACTATCTCTGCCTTAACTTTTAGAAATAACAAGTATATGTGTTTGGCACATTCCATAAAAATTAAGAGTTAAAACCTTAGTGTTCCAAGCAATACAGTGAAAACTCAAATTGATGAACATTTTTATTTCTTTTTTAAAAAATCTCCCAAAATGTTATAACCAATTCTTGCTTGGGAAAGCAGAGATATTAAGTCCATGGGTTTTGAAAGCAAATAAATCAACAACACAAGCACAAAAGAAATTGTGAACATTACAAAGATTTAGACCAGCAAACCTATGTGTCTTATAAAAAGCATTTGAAAATTACAGGCATCTGGTACTGTGTCTGGAAAACTTTTTTTTTTTTTTTACAAAGTGTGCTTGCTTTCTGCTATGAGCAGTATAACTAGATTCTATTAGTGATACTCTACAGTTTTTATATGACTAGTTTTTCAATTTTTAACAGAAAATTTCAGTTTTATAACTTAGGAAATGTGGACTTTTATAATTTGACAGGCTCCTTTTTATTTAAAAGGAATTTTTATTGAAAATCACTTGTATTCCAGAAGTTATCTGATTTCACTATTTTTCATTGCCTATATTTAACCAATTTATAACTGTAGATACATTTTGTACTTACCATCATTCATCATTCCTTTTGGTTCTTTAAATGCTAAGAATTAGTAACAAGCCAAGCAGACAGTTAGTAGGATTACACAATTAGAAATCTTTCTAAACAAATAAATATGCACTAAGATCATGCCAACTATTTCATAGCTACAGAGCCAGATTAAGTTTAAAGCTTCTTTTGGTTACAAAAGCATTTCTGTGAATCATATCCACAGCCTCCACAAAAGAAACAAATTCAGGTGGAAATAGAAGTCCAAATTTAGGGAAAAAGAAAGTAAGATATTTTGGTCCCGCTCCATGCTAAGACCCTGTTTCTTTCTGAAATTTGTAAATCAGAAACTTAAATTAATTGAGATGCTTCCCTGCAGGGACATTACTGTTCATTTTAGCCAATATAAAAAAGGCAATGGTCCTTTCGCCCAAGTATCATTTGACTAGTGCAAATTATGTGGTGACACAGAACAATGAGTGAATTTTTTCCCCAAAGGTGAGAACATTACAAAAGGTTGATCAAGATTAAAAAGCATTAGTTTTCCCAAAGCATAGATGGAATCTTTTCACTTCTTGGGCCAGCTCAAGTTATGATCTGGTAATGGATCAAGAAGAATATACAAGTTTATAATAACCACATACCATTAAGGGGTTCCTCTACAGCTTTCTGGAAAATATTTAAAATATATTTACATAATAGAATCTTATTTCATGTCCTTTTATACTAAAATTTATTTATGCTAACATTTAAACTATATAGCAAGCATGAATCCTATAGTCTAAAATAAAATAAGACAGCAAAGGTCAAGAAAGCAAGCTTGCCAACTCTACCTAATAGCTTAATAATAATTGTATTAATCTCCTAGTATTCTTTCTTTATGCAGAATTCCCCATCCCACTTTACCTATGTTCAAGAAATTCTAATTTATCAAATTATTAAAGTGCAAGCATAAATAGCGATATAATACATAAAAATATAGTTAAACAAGAGACGAGAGCAAAATAGAATCATTTGCAAATTGCAATTAGTTACAGGGAAAGAAAATGTGTTAGGATTTAAAGGCTTAATGGTTAAATTATCATTAACAGACACATATCAAAATCTGCTGGCTTTGGCACCAGTCTTTTCTGAATAAATATCTGTGACAAGGCACACATCCTTTGACTTTTAGTTGTGTCTACTGAGGCTTGTTGGATTTAGGAGCATGTGCAATCTTCACTTCCTACTACAAACAGTCTTGCTTTGGCATTCCATATAGACCCATTATTAATCCTTTAGACCCATCATTAATCCTTTAGAGGGAGATGAGTTCAATATAGTCCTTTGTTGATCTTTTTGTTAAATAACTCTTTAATCTGTCACCATGAGTCTCTACTTAAAACATTTTTTTCCCACCTACCTACCATCTATTCTTTAGTTTACCACCTAGTTTTTCTTCTTTCTTTGGGACTTTCTCAGATAGTTATTAAAGTTTCCAAGATACACTAGCCCCCCCACCTTTATAATGAAGTTATGCTTTCTATGGTTTCAGTCTATGATCTGTGATCACCATGATATAAAGATTACATATAATAAGATATTTTGAGAGAGACTACATTCATGTAAAATTACTTTTATTATAAATACAAATTTTTATTATAGTATATTATATAATTATTCTATTTTATTAATCTTCACTGTGCCTAATTTAGAAATTAAACTGAACTATAGATATGTATGTATAGGAAAAAACATAGTGTATATAGGATTCAGTACTATTTGTACTTTCTTGTCTCCACTGAGGGTCTGCAACCTATCTCCATGTATTAAGGAAAGCAATCAAGATGTGCTTGAGGCAGGCAACTGGAGGCTCCTCACTACCTTTCCCTTCCAGGAATGTATATTTTACATGCTTTCCCTGCTCTCAGAATCTGGTCAAGTACAGATCCCTGAGACAAATGTGTTGCAAAGACCATACAGATGGTGGATGTGATTAATATCAATTAAATTTTCTGTATATACTTTTAAAGATTTGGGAGAGGGACATGGAAACAATCATATCTACTATGTATCTATCTATGTATCTATATATCTATGTATCTATGTATGTTTGTATCTATCTATGTGTCCAACATAGGAGTATATATATATGTACACACAAATATTAACAGATATAAAGGGAGAAGTTGATAGTTACACAAAAATAGTAGGGACTTTAACACCTTACTCACATCATCTGTCTTCTAGACAGAATATTATTAGTGAAACGTTGGTTTTTAAATGTTACATTACCCAAGCCATACATAAAAGACATGTAACAGGATATTCTACATAAAGGCAGCAGAATGTGTATGCATCTCATTTGTACATGGTTTATTCTCACAGAGAGATGACATGAACAAGTCTCAATAAATTTAAGAAGAAAAAATTCAAATATCTTTTCTGAACATAATAGTATCACGTTAAAATCAAGTACTAAAAGAAAACCAAAAAATATGTAGAACTTAAGCAATGTGCTACTCATGAAAAACTGCTGGGTCACAAAGAAATCAAGAAGGAAAATATCATAGACAAATATAAATACTATATACCAAAATCTTTGGTGTGCAGCAATAACAGTATTGAGAGGTGTCATATGGCAATATAGACTTATCTCAAGAAAAATCTCAATTAAATGATCTAACTTTATAGCTAAAGGAAGTGGAAAAATAAAACCAAATGAAGGCCAAAGTCAGTAGAAAGAAGGGAAAAAATTCAGAGCAGAAATTAAAAAAAAAAAAGCCAAAATCAATAAGATGAAGAAATGTCTTTTTGAAAAAAATCAAACTCATTATGAAAAAGAGAAAGAACTCAAATCAATAATGTCATAAATGAAAGAGAAGTTAAAATAGATACCAGAGAAGTACAAAGTATTGTAAAGATTATTATCACCCGCAGTATGCCGACAAATTGGATAATCTAGAAGAAATAAATAAGGGTTTTGAATTGTACAACCTTCTAAAACTAAAACATAAAGACACATAAGGTCTGAAAAGAGTATTCACAGGTAAAGAAACAAAAACCTTCCTCAAACAAAAGTCCAGGGCCAGAGGCTTCACTGATGAATCCTACGAAATACTCAAAGAAGATCAAAAACCCAATATTCTCAAATTCTTCCAATAATCCAATAGGGAAGATAATGCTTCCCAACTCTTTTTACAAGCTAGCATCACTCTGATACCAAAGCCTAACAAGTATATCATAAAACACAAAAAAACAAACAAACAAAAACCAGGTCAACATTTCTGATGAATATATAAGCCAAAATCCTCAAGAAAATATTGGCAAAGTGAATTCAACAATACATTAAAAAGATCATATACCAGCAATGTTGTAGAATTACTTCCAGGGATGAAAGAACATTTCAACATATGCAATTCCATCAACATGACACATCAACAAAGTGAAAGATTAAAAATCATATGATCATCTTACTGCAGAAAAAGTACCTGGTAAAACCAACATAGATTTATGATTTAGACTGTTAATAAAACAGGAATAGAAGCAACACGCTTAAGTGTAATAAAGTCCACAAAAGACATCATACTCAGTGGTGAAAAACTAAAGACATACATTTCTCTAATATCAGACACAAGACAAGGATGAGCACTATTACCATTATTATTTATTTAACATAGTATTGGAAGTCCTTGCCAGAGAAATTAGGCAAAAATATAAAAGAATGAAAGGTAACTATATTGGAAAGAAGTAAAACTGTTACTAAATTCAGATAACATTTATACACAAAAAGCCCTAAAGATTCCTCTAAAAACTATTAGAAATAATAAACAAATATAGCTATAGATCACAAAATCAAAATACAAAAGAGTGTGTTGCATTTCTATATACAATGTACTAGCAGAAAGAGAAATGAAAAACATACTATTTAAAGTCACATCAAAAAGAATAAAATATTTAAGCATGTTTTTAATCAACGAAGTGAATGGGTTATACCCTGAAGGCTATGAAACTGTTGGAATATATTAAAGAAATCACAAAAAAAATGCAGTCATTCCACACTATGGATCAAAAGAATTAATCTTGTTGAGATAGCCTCTTTACTTAAAGCAATATACAAATTCAATGTAATACCTATTACATTGCTATTCTTCACAGAACTATGACAACAAAATCCTAAAATTTGTAATGAACCATAAAAAACTTTAAATAACAGAACAATTTTGAGAAAAAAAGAGCAAAAATGGAGATAACCATATTCTTTGATTTCAGACTGCACTAATAATGAACTAAAAGTGGACACATGGGTCAATGGAATAGAATCAAGAGCCCAGAAATAATGCCACACTACATAGACAACCAATTCATAACAAAAGAGCTAGAAGCTTGAAATAGAGAAAAAGAAATAACTTCAATAAATGATGCTGGGAAAACTAGATAGCCACATACAAAAGGGCGAAACCATGCTACTACTTTATATCATATAAAAAGTTAATTTCTATTGGTTAAGTTCTTGAATATAAGATCTGAAAGCAAAATACACTGAAGGAAACAGGAATGATAACTTCTTGGCTATTGACCTTAATGACGTCTTTTGGATTTGTCTCCAACATCAGGCAAACAGAAGAAAACATGAATAAGTGAGACTACCAGAAGTCAAAGGCTCCTGCACAGCAAAAGAAACCATCATTAAAACAAAAAGCTAATCTATTAAATGGGAGAAAAAGATCAACAAAACATACCTCAGGCAAGGGATTAATATCTACAAACAGACAAGTAACTCAATGTAATCAGCAGAAAATCCAAATGATATTTCACCAAAGAAGACATACAGATGGTCACCAGATACATAAAAGGTGTTCATCTTTTATTATTAGGGAAATGCAAACTGAAATCACAGTGAGATTTTACATTATACCTATTAGAATGGATAAAGAAGATGCAGTACGTGGAATACTATGCAGTTATTTAAAAAAAGATGAACTCTCATCATTTGAGAACATGGATGGAGCCTACGGAGATTATCTTAAGTGAAATAAGTTAGAAGGAGAAAGGCAAAAACCAGACAACTTCACTGATAAGTTGAATAAAAAGGAGCAAAGCACACTTGCAAATACAATGAACCCTTAGACACTGACAACTGAATGGTGGTTTCCAGAGGGTTAGAGGGTGGAGGGGGAAGGTGGAACAAATAGAGGGGCTTGATTAATTGGTAGCAAGTGGTAAGTGAACATGTGGTGGGGCATATTTAGTTGATGAGGTGTTAAGTAAGGCTGAAACATATAGTGTTGTAATCCAAAATCACTACTAAAATAACAAACAAAAAAAGAAAGTTAAAACTTTTATGTAATTTTTAGATTTGTGAGGTGGGGATGGAAAACATTTTTCTTGTGGCTACTGCAAAATCTCTATGGAAGTTCCCTCGGCTCTTTAAAATCGTCACCTAGAAACATGAAGTGGTGTGCTTTTTTCATAGGTGTCTTCTTGCCCTACACATATAAGAGCCAAAATCAGACTACTCCTTAGCTGCAGCCCAATCCCCTGGGTAAGGAGGGACTACTGCATAGTGAAACACCCAATTTAATTTGGAGGAAGAAATAAGCTTATAAAATGGGTGAATGAGTTATAATTCATTACAGTGAATTTCAGCAATAGTTACATTTACTTTGTATATTATTGTTTTGACTCCATTAATATAAATCAATTTAATATCAATCTCTCTTCATTATTTTTAAGTGTGACATATTTTGTCCATGCACATCAAATGAGACAACAGGTGCAGCAGCATCAGAATCAGCTTCCTTCAGCAGAGATAATGACCATCGCTCTTACGCACAGGCTTCCCAGCTCTGGGCATTATAAGTTAGCACAATCTTAAGGAATCATTCATTCTGTCTCAGTGCCATGAAATGAGCAAATAGAATTGTATCTACTCATGCAAAGGCCATGAAATGAATTCAAGGTGCTCTTAATTTGACATTACACTAAATGGATAGCAAAAGGGTTCAATATCTCAATTACCATTTCTCAGTCTATACATCAAATGATCATTTCCACTTCATTAAGAAATTTGAACTTACCCTAGGAGGTTGTATAGATTTCTGATTGGAAGCTGATGTAATTAAAAAATAAGAAAGGAAATTAATAAATAAGAAACAATAAGGCAATATAATGTATAAGATAAAATGATCAGGGTTAAAACTCTATTGCATGAGTTCCAACTTAGATGGTTTTAAAATATAGAACATTCTTGAATATATGCATTTAGAGTATAAGATGCAAATAATCCACCTCGATCAAATAATAACATATCCACCCCTCGCCACCTCCATAACCCCATCAGTCAAGACTTATAATAGTTTTTGGGGAAGAAGGTCATTATTTACTGAGCCCCATGGTAAACTCTACATCCATCCTTATTCTACCCAGTGAGAATGTGTAGAGTGTGCCAAAAACCAATATCCACCTGTACTTTGTTGTCCACCCTTAGCTCATTGCTCTTGTTTTTTGTGTTCCATTCTGTTTTTCCCTTCTTCCATCCTTCCACAGTTTTTAAAAGTCTCAAACTGCTAACAACCTAAAGAACATATTCAAATCCCTTTGAGTTTGTAAAATTATTCTAGGAGGCTAGTTTTAGTTTCAGTCAAGTCCTTTACTGTTATTCATTCTTAGTTTTCCAATTTACCCTTTTTATTGCTTCGGGATTAGTTAATGAAAATAAAGGAATTAAGGGTCAAAAGAAAATGACGACAGGGAAAAGAAGTGCTCTACTTGTACAGGGAAGGAGGAAGAAATTCCTTACAAAAATCAGTTGAGAAGGGCCCAGGGCAGCTAAAACTAGTTCTCAACACAGAATCAGAGCTCTATAGCTACAAAAGCAGCAATGAGCGACATCTCCAAACACTCTATAGGAGGGTCATGCTCCTGGACAGCACAGTCAAGCCCACTACCTGTGGGCTGGCTACTAGCACTGGATTTGCGTGTTAGTCCTCTAAGGCATGCACCAGAGCTGCCCTCGTGCCTTGTATTATTTACTTACTACCTACATCCATATTCACCTTATTAAGCTTCCAAAGTTAATGGGGTTAAATCTGAACCAAGGACTCCATTAGAAAATGACAACTTACTGGCCTGGAAATCATTTCCCTTCCACTGGAATATGAAGGAGTAAAATAGAAAAAAGACTAGAAAGTTTTCTTCAGTGAGGACATAAAAGAGAGGGCAAACTAACTAGTAAAGCACCAAGGAGAGAATAGTTATAGTTATTTAGTTCAATAACTAAACGGCATCATTCTTGTTATCAAGAGGGCAATGTAATGACTTGGGCTTTAAGAGATGCACTCCAATTCCTAAACCGCTTTCTGGGGGTTCACTTCTGTATCTGCTTTCATAAGCTTCCTATCTCCCTTGTGCATCATGCATTGCTTTAAAGTAAATCTCCCTTAGCTGAGGCACTTGGGCCATCATTTGGTGCTTGGGCCAAGCAAGAAGGAAACCTCTTTTTAAGGTACTATGGAAATTGTTTTGGAATATGGGTGAGTCACATTCAGCAGACTCCAAACTAAACCAAGCTAAATTCCAGCACTTTATTAGCTCTATCACCAACGTCACTTGGCATACACTTCAACTGCACTGTGTTCTATAGGAATATTCTATCAAGAAAAAGAGACCTGACTTACTACTACATTCCTGTTTGGTTATGTGAAAAGTCAGAGGTGAGACTTTATAGCTGAATTTTCCAGCTCACATCAATTTATCAGAATTGGTATGAAGAATTGTCAATTGACTTCTTTTCTCCCCTAATGATGTATAAAGAACAACTTCTGAGTTCCAAATATCAGGCTCAAGGAATGTCACATTTGGCTAGTCCATTAAAAAATAGCTACAAAGAACAGTGATTCAAAGGGCCTAAAGCACTGTGGCCATATGTGAGCTTACTTGCAATGCTTCTTCTTGATTTGCTCTTTTCTCCCTGAACTACTTAAGCATGTGCCAAAAATATACTTGTGGGTTTTGGATTTTTAGAAATACTTCTATCTACTGCTGCCAAATTAATCTCTACCCAATAATAGGCACGAAAGCATTGCTGAATTACATGCATACACACACACACATTCCATGTCACCATGAGGTGATGTGGCAAATACGGCTTCTGACTGCTTCTAGGTTGAGTTGTATTAAAATATGATTCAATACCCTTATACTGAACTAACCGGCAATAGCTTTAAAAATATGAAAAAGTACTAGCCCTTCCTTATAAACACCCTATGTAAATAGCAAGCCCAAATATTGTGAGTTTTAGTAAGTTCCCATTAATCATCTGTATTCTTCCATTGTTATATTCCTAGCCCCGATTTCATTTTGTAAAATTTAAATGTGCCCAGTAAGAAACACGTAAAGAAAACCCAACACAGTTATAAAAGAAAACCATAGGAAATGAAAGTTAAAATCCTACTTTTTAAAGTAACAATTAAGGCTACAAATTTAAACTTAGAAATAATGGAATATATAAAAGTTAAAATCCTTTTGGGATGTTAACTATTCTTAGTTTTTTTTTTTGAGACAGATTAGTTTTAAAATAAAAAAGTGTCTGAGGATTTTTATAAGCATTTAAGTCAAGTCATATTAGACTTTTCTAAAACAGAGCCTCTTCAATGGGTAACAATTATTTTGGAAATATTTTCAATTTTTGCATCCCATATAAACAGTCAAACTTGTAACCTTAATGTTACATATACACAGATTTACACATTCAGGTTATATAAGAAAAACACATCAATTTTCCTAGTCTACCACATTATCTAAAGAGCAACTTTCCTGTACCTTTTCTCTTCTTGCCCTTCAACTGACCGAAGGTGTGCCTCTGAATTCTGACAAGTTGATTTGAAAAGTTAATTTAGAATATTCTTAAAATGTCAATAAAATTGGACTAAATTCTTATCTTACATATTCTATACTTACATATTAAATTATAATAAAGACAAATAATTTGGGGAACTTTTTACAATTTCATTTTCACTCTGTTTTAATGTGAGAATAGCAGTGTGCAATTACACTTGTTTCATGGGTTTGGAAGACAGGTAAGTAGTGGGGAAGATAAGAGAACATGGTCAAAGGGGCGGCAGCTAGACTATACCTGCTTCCCTTTAGTCAGCATCTCCAGACCTATTGGCGACTATGCTGATATTCTTTGTTAAATGTAGTGGGCACGGGGAAGAAAGAAACAAAGAGAGGCCAGCAAGATAATGGGTTGGGAGAGAGCAAAGAAGTGACCATGGATCAGAGACACCTGGCACTGAGTGGGTACTGAAGATGAGGTGCTGTTAAGGAGCAACATAATCAGCAGCAGCATCTTCAGGAGTCAGACAAATGGTGATTAGAATAGTCAACAAAATAGACTATGTATCAACATTTATAATGTGATGCTTATGAAAGCTACCAAATGAATGCTATTGTGCTTCTAAAATCTTAATTGTATTTCATGGAATTATGAGGCCTGAGAAAATTCCACTGAGTAAACAACTCTAACTTTTGAACAAATAAGCTAAAGCTAGGAAGATTTTAGTTAAGTAGTTCAAAAATTTCGCTAATAAGAATTAAATAAAGACAGGGGGGAGGGACCAAGAATATGTAACAAATTTGAGTTCAATGATAACTCAGCAAAAACTGAAGTTTCACAAATGCAAAATTTCTTTGGAAACAATATGCAAGGTATATGGGAAATCACATGACTAACAATTCAAGGTTTGTACTGATGTTTAGAAACATGGTTCATCTAAGTCAACATAGAAACATTAGTTTTTTTACTCCATTCATTTGAGAGGTGGTTAAGAGTTTGATTTACTTTACAAATAAAAAAATAATTTTTTGGAAGGGGATTAATATCAACCAGATGGTAGATAACTCCTTCAACTTAATTATGACAATACAGTAATTTTAGAATAATGTTAACTGTGGGCTTGTCATATACGGCCTTTATTATATTGTGATATGTTCCATTATTGAGCATTTTTACCATAAGTGAATGTTGAATCTTGTCAAAAATTTTCTATAACTTACTGATACGATCATATGATTTTTATCTTTCTTTTTTGTTGATGTGGTAATTTGCACTAATAAATTTGCAGATGTTGAACCAAACAAGCATCCCTGGTGTAAATTTCATTTGGTCATGATGTATGATCATTTTAATGTATTGCTGAATTCAGTTTGCTGAGATTTTATTGAGGATTTTTGATCTATATCAATCATAAATAACAGTCTATAGTTTTTTGTGTGTGATGTACTGTCCACTTTTGGTATCAGAGTAATGATGGCCTCATAAAATATGTTTGGAAATATTTTCTCTCCCTCAATTTTTTAAAGAGTAGGAGGAGAATAGATACTAGTTTGTTTTTGAAGGTTTGGTAGAACACACTAGTGAAACCATCTGAGTTGTTTAAGAAGATGTAGTATATACACAATGGAGTAATACTCAGCTATGAAAGAGATAAGCGCTTGCCATTAGTACAACATGGATGGGGCTAAGGGGATTATATTAAGTAAAATAAGTCAGAATGAGAAAGACAAACACCAGATGGTTTCACTCATATGTGGAATACAGAGAAACAAAACAAAAGAACAGATAATACAAACCAAACAAATCTTACAAATAAGAACAGAATTGAAGCTACCAAAGAAACAGAGGTGGGGAATAAAAGAGGGAGGGTCCCGATGGACTCTGATGCACTATGGGTGCCTTGGGTGGTGGGGATAGCGTGGTAACATACATCTGAAGAGGTGCCATCCTATAATCTATACTCTGAATCATACACAATGTTGCAACCCAATCTTACCTTAACAAAACAATAATAAAAATAATAGGAATTTTTACAGAGACCTGTTACTTGAAAAATGGCAAGTTAAATTCAAAGCGTTATTCAATAAGTTATTTCCATACTTAAGAAAGAATTGATTTTTAAAAGTAGTGAAAAGAAAGTTTTAAAGTAAATGTTTTTATCACATTGAACTTAATAAAAAATAACGTCAAATTCCAACGTAAGTGGACATTGCTTTGCAATTTATGTTTCAGTGCCAGTCTACTTAGGATAATCAAGGTCTATAAACAGTCTGCAAGAAGAGCAAGTGACAGGTTTCTGTGAAAATTCTACCAAGAATGGACTAGCTGAACATTCTTTTTTATGAGTTAACATGAATCCTCAAAAATCTCTCCTTTTATTTGTGTAAAAAAATCTAGACAGTCTATAACAGAAAGCCATTTTATTTTAAACTGGCTTATAATCTACACTTTTCATTAATTCATGTGACCCTACTCCTTTTAATTACTCTAAGTCATTCCAATTTTAGAAATACAGCAGCATTCACTATATTTTCTCATTTTGTGGGTGTCAGTATATTTGGAATTAACTATAAGAATGAATCAAAAACATTTTCAAAATTAGAAATTTCTGACACAAGCTAACAATAATAAGGCTGACTTACCAACAAATTTCATATAAACTAATCCAAGTAATTCTGCTAGAGCTATAATACCCAAACCTGAAATCAGAAGAGGGCCATGTACTGGGGTGCACTCTGTAAAAACAAATGAAATTGTATTAGAAACCTACACGCAGTAATGAGTAATGAGTATTTCAAAGCTCATTAATAACTTATTAAAAGCAATGTTTTTAAAGAGAGCAATTCTTTTTCTAATTATCAAGAAACAAAAATATATTTATCAATTATTAACTCAGTCAGTCAGCAAAATGACTCCAATTATTAAAAAAAAGATGCTTTTAAATTGGATAACATGTTTCATATCCTGACTAACAACATCAAAACTAGAGATAAATGGTATATAAAACTTAGACTCCAACCAATTGGGGTCTGGTAATTAAAAAATTCTCCCACAAATACAAGCATAGCTACTTGGCTTCTAGCACAATCAGTCTGTGGCCCCAATTCCCATGGCCATGTGGAAGGCACTATTCTCAGCAAGGTGGGAGTGAGAGTTAAAAAAGAAAACACCAAATGCTGACAAGGATGTGGAGCAACAGCACTTCATTTGCTGCTGGTGACACTTTGCAAAGTAGTTTGGCAACTTGCTATAAAATGAAATATCCTCTTAACATACAATACAGGCATCATAATCTTTGGCATTTACCCAAATGGAGGTGAACACTTATGTCTACACAAAACATGTACATGATTTAGCAGCTTTAAACATTATTTCCCCAAACTGAAAGTAACCAAGATATCCCATAATTGGTGAATAGGTAAACTGAAGTGCAAACACACAATGTAATATTATTCAGTGCTTTTTAAAAAAGGCCCTCAAGCTGTGAAAGATATTGAAAAACCTTAAATGTATATTAGTAGGTGAAAAAAGTCTATCCACGAAAGACTGTATGATGCCAACCATGAGATAGTCTGCAAAATGCAAAACTATGGCAGCAGTGAAAAGATCCATGGATGCCAAGGCTTTAGGACTGGGAAGGATGACTAGGCAGAGGACAGAGGATTTGGGGAATGATAAAACACTTCTGTAGGATACTATTAAATATTTTTATGACTATGATCCATGTAATTATACATTTGTCAAAATCACAGGACATATAACACCAGGAGTGAACCATAATGTAAACTATGGGTTTAAGGTGATCATACGTCAATGTTGGTTCAACCTTTGTTTAAGAAATGTACCACTCTGGGTGGGGGATGCTGATCGTGGAGGCGACTACAACTGTCTATGGTATATGGGAACTCTGTACTCCCCACTCAATTTTGCTGAGCAATTAAGACTGCTTCACAAAATAGGCCATGTGTCAGGGAAAAAGAAAAAAAAGCTTTGTCTAAGAAAAAAAATTCACGTAAAACAAGTTGGGACTAAAAAAGTAAAGCCTTCCTCCCTGGTGGCGCAGTGGGTTAAAGCGCAGCACTAAGAAGCTGATGCCACTTCCGCATGAGTTTGATTCCCACCTGCCCCAGAGGTGACCCACATGACATGGCAGACCTCTCCTGACCCACCGCTGCTCCTCTCAGCAGTGTACTTCAATGATCTTGTCTGTTCTGCTCCCCACTGTCTCTGGTGAATCCTCTCAAAGACCCTGCACCTCTGGCCTGTACCCCAGTTCTGTATGCACAAATAAATAAATCTTCAAAAAAAAAAAGGAAAGCCTTACCTGTGACACAGAGGCTTAGGCCAACCAAAGAGAGCACATAGCCCAGCACCTGAAGTATCAATATGGCAATGGTGAAGGAGGACATCCCAATAGCTGGAGGAAGGAAAAGCATGTTGAGAGCATTTAATAAACAACCATTCCTTCTTGCATCTTGTGCAATCAAGAGATCAAAAGTATTCTTATGATATTAGACTGATTGTAGGGTTACTGGTCAGAGTTGATGTTTTCCCAGAGATCTAAACCTCCTGTTCTACCCAAGTTAGTCAGCTCCAGGTTCAGCAACCTTCTTTTTTTCACTGTGAACTGAGCTAGTTTTTACCCACAATCTAGAATAATTCTGTTTTTGCCACACATGCATTTTTAAATATACATAGCTTGGCCACCTTCTGGTGGAGCGAGCCATTATACAAATGTGTCAGTGTAAACATAATGATCTTTACTTTGTGTACCTACATTGTGATTTTTGAACAGTTATTCAGAAAGTCAGCTCTAAGACCAAAGGTTAAATGTGCAAATACAAAAAAAACTCTTTAATAATAACAAAAACATTAATGATTTACTCCCCAAATGCAGTGAAAATGACACCAATTATATTGAACAGCAATATCACTTAAACCTATAATACTTTGCTAAGACTGGTCAATAAATAACAGAAATTAGATATTTCCACTATTTGTGATTTATAGGACTGTTTTTTAAAATTTTTTTTAAAAGAGTAGCTTAGCAAAAGAAGTTGCATGTTCTATATACTTATAATTTAAGAAAACTGAAATAAGAATATGAAGATGACCATTAAGAAATTTTATAACAAAATTTTAAAAATCTGAATGGTGGGAAATATATATGAAAATCACTTTTTTACAAAATAATTGAATGCCATGAAAACCTAAGTTAGTCTTAAAACTAATTCATATGGGGAAAATGTCACTAGGAATAGCTTGGAAATTTTTTAATAAAATGACTTTTATTGAATTGTTCAAAAAAAAAATACAAGAACACTTAAACCAAAAATGATCAGCCTTTTATTTTTAAATGAAAAAGGTAGACACAATCACGCTATGACAACAAATACTCACCTATCATAAAAACACAGAACTGAAGTAATATTAATATCGCTGTAGGAATTACAATTAAACCGAGTCCGGAAGCATTTTTTGCTGAATATTCACCTGTTAATACAAACAACATTCAAAATATTTTCCTGCAGAATTCCTACTCTATGGGAGGTTAAAATGTTTTATTAAATATATTAATCTCAAAACTACTCTTATAAACCGTGAAATATAGGCATACTTCATTTTATGCATTTTGCTTTATTGTACTCTGTATACAGATTCTGAATTTTTCACAAATTGAAGGTTTGTTGTGGCAACCCTGAGTGAGCAAGTCTGTGGGTGCAATTTTTCCAACATTTTTAGCAATAAAGCATTTTACAGTAAGGTATGTACATTGGCTTTTAAACATAATCTACTGCACACTTCACAGGCCACAGTACAGTGTAAATATGACTTTTATATGCATTGGGAAACCAAAAACTGTGTGTGACTGATTTTACTGCGGCATTAGCTTTGTTGTGGTAGTCTGGCTCTGAGCCTGCAGGCTCTCTGAGGTGTGCCTCTGAGGTGTCCCTCAAGCTTCATACAAAACAGGTGATTATTTTTTGATGGTTGAACACCAACTTAAGATACCTGTCAACATCTAACTTTTTAGTTGAAGACTTGAATTAGCCCTGCCTTCCTACAGATTCAGAGCTGAGAAACTCTGGAGTCAACCCTGTAAATTGCTTTCATTCACTATATTCAATCTGCCTTAAGTCAAACGGCCGTTCTTGTAAGTTGCTTCTGAATTAACCTTCTTTCTTCCCATGTCCTCACCGACATCCGCTGCAAAGATAGCTGCCAAATTCCTATTCCTAAATCTTACACATAAACTATATTATGTTCAAAAACAATATGCTTTTCTATCTACACTTTGAGTCTCGGCCTATCTTTGCAGTTCTTTCCATATGCTCTGTACCCTCACCTCTTGCTCCCATGCCCCACCTCACAATACTACTGCTGTTTCCCACCTCTTGGCTAATGAAGTGCTCCTCTGCAGTGGGTTGAATGGTGTCCTTTAAGAAATGTGTACCTCCCAACCCCTAAATGCTGAATATTAATTTTTATGGCAAAAGATGAGTATTATAGCACAGAGCAAAAGCCAAGATTAAGTTAGGATCTTGAGAGGAGCTTATCCTAGGTTATCCAGGTGAGCCCTAAAGGCCACAACAAGCGACTCTGTGAGAGGACAAGGAGATCTGACACAGATCCATGTGACCAAGGAGGCAGACAATGAGCATATGCTGCCTCAAGCTGTGGAGCTGCACAGATGGTCCCCAGGTACCAGAGGATAGAAGAGGCAAGCAATGGCTTCTCCCTTACAACCTCAGGAGAGAGTATGGTCCTGATGGCATCTTTACTTCTAATTTCCGGAACTGTGAGAGAACTTCCATTGTTGGAAGGTACCCAGTTTGTGGTCATTTATTATAGTAGCCCTAGGAAACTAATATGCTCCCTCAAGGAATGCCCTTAAACTCATCAACCTGGCTTCCCTAATAGGAACTCTTTATCTTACCTGGGACAAAAAGAATGGCTCCAACGATGACAACGGCAGAGAGCACTAGTCCAGCAACAAATAAAAGAATGGTTTTCTCCTTTGTGTAACTCGATTTATATTTAAGTGCTGAAAAAAAAAAATTAGATGAATTTAATCATAAGAAATAGTCATTTCAGTGATGTATAAAGTGCAGAAACAAACTGATAACTTACTAATTGAATTATCTTTGAGGAATAATTCTTTCTCATCAAGTTAAACCCTATCAATTTCTTTTTCATAATAAGTCCATGGCTGTCATAATAAGTCCATGGCTGAATAGTGTCATGATTGTAGAAATGTGAATGCTAAATTTAGAGGTGATGCCTTATTCCCATTATACTTTAAAGAATGATGTTTATGTGGTGTGTATATATATGTATATCATACACAAATATATATAAGGATTTCACAGTTGAGGTATCATTAACATATTGGGCCACATAATCTTATTGGGGTGGGGGCTGCTCTCTTCATTATAGAATGTTCAGGAGGATTCCTGGGCTCTACATATTAGATGCTTGTAATGAGCCCCAGTTGTGCAAAAATGTCCCTAGGTATTGTCAAATGTTCCCAGAGGAGTAAAACTGCTTACAACTGATATACATAATGAGGATGGGAAATAACTGGCTCATAGCAACTTCTTAAAAAAAAAAAAAAAGAAATATTTGGCCCAATTTTTATAAGAGTTTGAAGTATACAGAAATCTAGATATTCTGTTTTGAACAAGTTGAATAAACATCAGACAAGCAAATTCTCTTGAAATCCTGATTTGGGGGGGCAGAGGTGGTGGTGAATGCTTAAATTGTTTATCTAAAATTATTTCATGAAACAAACTCAAAATACTAAACAGAACTCATCATACATGTTGTTGATTTTGATCTAGATCTACTCTTAAGTACCCAAAACCTTCCCTGAAAGAAAAATGGAATGGATAAACCTAAAAAATATATCTATTTCTTTTAATATATATTCATTTTTTGGGTTTTGTTTTGGTTGATGTTAAAATTAATTTTTTCACCCACAGAATTGTTAAGTCACCTGCAAGCAGACTGAGTAGCAGGACGCATTATTTCAATTCTGCTGGGTTTCATCTACATATAATATTTTCTGTGCCACTAACCAAGCGGTTACTACTGGGAGATTTTTTTTTTTTAAGTTATAGTTAGCATTTAATTTGCTTCCACTAAAATGACAAATATACCAAGTACAGTAAAGACAACTCTTAAATGGCTATTATAAAAATCTGTTAAGGTAATATATCTTGAGGCTTTATAATAATCTATTGTTAGGGTATTTAAGGTATAATACAGACACCTAATTTTTTACTTAATCTCTACTTACACTGTAAATTGAAACCTTAGCTTTAGCCTACTTAAGGGGATATGGAGAGTTACATAGCAATCAACCCTGAAACTGAGTAACTGAAATCTACATTTGTCATAAAAGAGAGAGAACCGGGCCCTCCCTGTTGGGAAGGCACAGCACTAAGAAGCTAAAGACACTTCAGCATGAGTTCGATCCCCGTCCCAAGGTGATCCACATGGTGGGGCAGACCTCTCCAGATCCGCCCGCTGCTCCCCTGAGTGTGTACTTCATCAGTTGGCCTGTTCTGCTCCCCACTCTGTCTTTGGTGAATTCTCTCACTGCCCCCTGATCTCTGTCCCGTACCCCATTTCTGTATGCATAAATAAATAAATTTTTAAAAAATTGTAGAAGAGAGAGAACCAATGCAGCAAGTTTTCCATGCTTTCATTTGATCCTTCCAGGCTTGGAACTTATTTGACTATGACTCAGCCATGTCCTTGCCATCTTATAAAGTGCAGATTTTTATAGCTATCCTATTTTCTAGGTTCCTATAGTAGCTAGGAGGAAATTCAGTGTATAGCTTACAAAAAGCACAGACACAGATAAAAAAAGAAACTTTCTCCAGACATACGTCAGGTTTTCCATTTTAATCCCATGTATATTGTTATCTAAATAGAGCTTGAAAGTTCTGCAAAAGGGTTATAAAATAGAAGCTGTTTCAAATGTACCTCACAATCAATCAACCACTCATAAGAGATACTTCTAGGTTTAATTCAGTACATAAAAGAGCTACTGAGATCAAGCAGCAAAAATTCACCTTATAACATAGCAGACATTCATACAAAAAGATTGACACACCATTCTTAGTAAAAATAAGAGTTTGAACTTCATATAAAATCCAGCCTCTTCAGGCTTAGAAAAGCTGTAGGAGACAATGCCAACAATACTAACAACAACAAATACCATAAGATACTTTTGCATAAAAATATACTACATGTTGGAGGTGGTATATTTTCTGTAATTAGCTCAAGTACTGTGTCTTTTCAAGGCTACCTAAATTCTACCTTAAATTAAGCAAACATCTCTAAAAAACATATTAGTGTGGTCTACTTTACGACAGGTAAATAAAATGATTTTCCATGTTTTCTTTAATGAATTTTTAAAAAGATTCTATCATTTTATTTGCTGACAATGACTACATTTTCATATGCACGTATGGAGGAAGCATCTTGTTGCTAGCTCAGCTGGCCATTATTTGAGTGAAGTTAGAAGGTCAGGGACCTGATATAGATACCACAAGACCCAATTATCTCAAATATCTTTTACTGGTGTTGTTTTCTTGCACACATATCCTTATTTATGAAATCTACCAAAACTTTATTATATGAAAGAGAACAGATTCAAGTAATTTCTCAAACAGCATTAAAATAAAGATAATTTAATATGTTCTTAACAGCAACAGGGTCTATTGAACATCTTTGTCTGATTCTTTTGTCTGCTTGGCAAACCATCTATATAATTTTTAAAATACTGCATGCTTTAGAAAAGCTGCTTCAGCTAAATCAATACACAAAATAAAATAGGAGAAATAACAGTATTTGTACTTTTCAAAACACAGATTTAAGTTTACAACAAAATGGAGAGGGAGGTATAGATTGCATTTTTTTTAAAAAACCAGGATGAACCTGCATTGACAATCATAATAATTCAAATGTCATTGTTGACCTGGTTTAGTCAAATGTCACAGTTGACCTGGTTTGATCTTGGTGTTACATATTCTCTGGGTTTGGACCAATGTGTGAAGACATGCCCATGATTATAATACAGAGAATCTTCACTGCCCAAAAGAGCTTCTATGTTCTGCCTATGTCTTCTCCTCTCACGCCACTGCAGCATTGGGATAAAGTGGACCGCACCTTTTATTGTTTCTACAGTTTGGACTTTTCCAGAATGTCTTATAGTAGCAGTTATAGAGCATGCAGCCTTTTCAGACTGGAATCTTTCATTTAGTAATAAAATGCTGATGGCTCTTCCTCCATGCCTTTTCATGTCTTGATTGCTCATTTCTTTCTAGCACTAAATAATATTCCATTGTTTGGATATACCACAGCTTGTTTATCCATTTGCCTACTAAAGGACATCTTGGTTGTTTCCATGCTTAGCAATTGTGAATGAAGCTGCTATAAACATTCCTGTGCAGATTTCAGTTTAGACATAAGTTTTCAGGTCTGTTTGGGTAAATACCAAAGAGCACAATTGTTGGATCATATGGAAAGAGTATATGTTTAGTTTTATATAACAAATTACCAAACTGTCTTCCAAAGTGTCTGTGCCATTTTGCATTCTTCCTGTAATAGAGTTCTAGTTGTTTCACAATCTCTTTGGTAGATTTGATGTTGTCAATATTTACATTTTTAACAAAAATGTGTAACATTTCTGTTGTATGACACAGGAAAAACATATGAGACAAAAAACTTATTTTTGTCAACAAATTATGAATTCTAAACTTCCCCTTTCTCTACTGTCGATAAAATAATTAAATCTAGCCAACTTCTCTGAAATAAGCTAGGATTGGTTCATTCATTTGCTCTACAAATATTTCCTATATGCCTAACAATGAATCGGGAACATTTATCCAAATCATACCAACTAAATGCAGGTACAAGTAGATTTCTCTATTCAATAATAATTGACAACCACACAGAAATCACTTTTTTAAGTGTTGGCAATGAACAATGAAAGTACTCCTCTCTCATTGCCCTTATTGTCATGTGTGGTGGGGCAGGTGGGGGCAGAAGAGAGCGATTAGACATTTTACTCCCTCCCAAATCTTTTTTCCTAGTTAAATAAAAGATGTGGTCTACTTTATCCTGAGAAAGCCCCTTTGTGTATTTAATCTTTCAAATGCATGTGAATGAAGAGGTGACATGTCCCTCTGGCCACCTGAAGAAACAGCTAACATGATGAATAAATTTTCTCAACTTGTGACTGATATAAAGCACATGTCAGGCAGAAGAACTCTGTGGTTGAAGAATATAGAGAGATTACCAAGACAATTAGAAGATCAATAACAATCTATCATCTTAGTTTTCATGATACCCCAAGAAGGGACGGATAACTCAGCATACCATAAAAACCAAAGTCAAAGAAATCGATGCCCACTCAAAAGACATGACAGTCAGGTGGTCCCTTGCTAAATAACCAGTGAATTACTGGTGAGACCGAGGGGCTAAGGAGTGAGGCATAAAGCATGTCAGAGCAAGAGTAATTCATAAAGGCAGACATGTTTTATTTTATTGTTACAGAGCTATTTTCTGATAACTCAAGGAAAGTAATTTTAGGACCTTTTTGGTATCTATTGAGCAACAGATCACTCTTTCCTTTGATGCGGAATAAAGCACATCTGAACTTTTAAAATGAAATTACAATTTCAAATTTTTTAAATATTTAAATTTAAATTACTATTTTAAAAATATTTAATGTGCTCATTAAAAAAACAATGAAGTCTTTGTGAAACTAATGCTGGAGAAAAATGAATATTAATGCCAATTATAAACTGAATACCTGCCAGGAGAAAAGTAAAGTAATTTACAATAAACTCTATACACTATCCAGCTTGCTTTTAATGAAACATCTTTATCAAAGTGAATATTGGGTAGAGATCACATTCCTATCCTAAAGACCCAGAAATGAAAGAGCCCAGGCTTTGGATAGCAAGTGCTTTGAATATAAAAGATTAAAGAAAAGGATGTCCAACACACTAACTTCCTCGCATTGGTTCCGAAGTTATCCTTATCTTGTGGATGGTGCCATAACTTCAAAGTGAATACAGGAAGTTGGGATGTTTCAATTTGGATAGGGTCAAAGGGATACATTTGACACTACAACTACATTTCTAAAAAAAAAAAAAAAAAATACGGTTTTATACAGTGCCTCCTATAGTAAAATCAGCACATAGACTATTTAATAACAAAATATAATAAAGAAGTGAACAGGACAAAGGGAAAGTATGGGAGTTCAAGATTACTGAAAAGAGTTCACAGCAAACTTAATAACAACATCTAATAGAGACCATTAGCAAAGTCATAAAACAATTATTTGTAATACTTATTGGAATGATATTTTATTTCCTAGATAGAAACTTCATGGTGCAAGTTAGCATATATTCTCATTTGTGCAGAATGATTTTTCTATTCTACAAAGAAATCCCCTATTCCATTACTTCTTTTCAATGTGCTTTCATGGCCTTACTTTCAATATAAAGCTAACCCTTGAGAGCACTCAAGGTCATAGTAGGATCTCAAGGTTGTTGTGACAAGGAATTTTTTTCTCGAGTTACCAAACAATGATTTTATAGCTGAATTTAATCAAATACTTCAGAGTAGGAAGCAAAACCCCTGCAGACTAATCTTGGGCAGGGACTGAAAAGTTAGGAAAGAAGATGAAAGATGCCTGCAGCACAAAATTTGCAGTGTTACGATGGTCCTTAGTATAGTTTTATATATATCAATTCCATTTGCAATTTCTTAATACAAGTACCCTCCCCCCCAAATAAAAATAGTTCAAATATCAGAACCATACTATAAAACTTAGTATTTGTATAGTGTATATACCTCCCTGCTATATCTACAGTCCACAGATCATGCAAGTAACAGATGTGCATTACAGTCATTGACCAATCATAGAACTTTTTTCAAGAGCTGTTAGTGTGAGGCCTCTGTACATCTATTATATTATACTCAACTCACAGAGACAGCAAAGCATGTGTTGTGTTATCTCTTTGTGCACGTGGATTAGCAAACATGACACTTTACAGTAGAGGTTGAAAGAAGAAAGTGGTCAGCAAAGATGAACAAAGTTAAGAAAAGTGATCAAGTGGGAACTATGAACTAAACATAAATATCATAGAAGGAAAAGCTGACTATGAGAATGTCAACAAAGACTAGATGGGCAGTGAGAGGGACTGGGAAAAAGTGAACCTAATGGCACAAATGAGAACTTGACAAAAATGAGGAGTTTGTGACAAAAAGAATGAACATGTCCAGAGGAAGTGACTCTCGCACAATACTTCACACTAATAGAACTTCTGGATGTATTTCATGTTTTGTAAGCTTTTTATGTAAGCATAAAATTGGGGAAGCTGATCTGAATTTAGAAGGGATTATGTCATTCACCAAGAGAACATGCTTGCTCTGTATTCAGATTCACACAACAGAAAGGCAGGCATTATTCAAACTTTAACCTCAAGGCTTTTAATGTTCTAATTTACATTGATAAAATACTGGTTTTACTATAACTTTAATTTTTAAATACAGTTATTGCTCATAGTAGAGTTTTCAATGTCTTGACAAGAATTACAAAAGTCATGGGACAATAGTAAATGTTTACATTTATTATTAGATTGCTTTGCAGAGTTTCAGCTAAAGTGGTCAAGTTTATGGTCTTTCCATTCTGGGTAAAGTGAGGACTTATTGTTTAAAGTATAGAATTGACATTTCTGGAATACAAGTTTGAAGGAAGGAAAAGTAAGAACAGACAAACCTGTCTCAAGAAGTTCAGACTACTAACCGTTTCCTGATGCAGGATTAAACCTTAGTCCTACAGGAACCAGAGGTTGTAGTTGGCAGAAGATGAAATAATTTATCAGATATCTATGGATGCAGAGTACCTATTATATTGTTAAAGAGTGAGGAAAAAGACCTTGAAAACCAGCCAAGAAATTGTCAGTGGTGTGGGAAACTGTCAGCTAGTTTTCAAAGTGCCTAAAATGTAATATTACTAGGGATTTGTTACGTTTATTAAGGCTTAGTGTTTGAGTCTGGTTATCCCTGAGCTGTTTGTTAAGATAAGAATCTACTGAAAAGTTCATCAGCTAAAACTAAAAGCAAAGGTATTTAAGAACATCTTGTAAGATACCTTCTTCAAAAGGTGGCTGAGGGCTTGGCTCTGGGAGTTAAGAAACTCTCTCAAGCTTCTTCCCCAGTAGGACTGATCGCATCCTGAGATATTGTTCAAGATACCACTATGGTACAAATACAGAATGTTAACCTAGGGAAAGTCTAAGTATTATCTTCGATATACAAAGGATGCAGAGGCAGAGGTAGAAATGACCCTGTCATTGTCAAGTAGAGACTATAAACAGTAATTTGAAAAGGTTAAGAACTGGAAATATAGAAAATGAAAACCATGGGTTTGAGTTACTATTAACTATTTTGAGGGCTGTAAAATAACTGCACTCTAAAACATATAACCAGTGAGCGGAAAACAGCAGTGCTCCCTTGCTTGGTGGAATCCCCAGGCCATAAACAGGAGGCCTCTTACAGAGACACAAAAGTAGTTTAGCTCTATCTATGCTAAAGGTGTGACAGAAGGCACAGAGCATGCACACTTACATGTCTTCTCAAATGAGATGTGGGTGCTACAAAGTCAGGGGCAATATGCATTTCACTCCACATCTCCAGCCCAGTGCCTAGTAATCAGTAGGCACCCTGTCAATAGACATTTGTTGAATAAATAAACTAGGTCAACATTCTGCTCTATTAATAACAGTTCCATCGACTCATTGTATGCACTTGGATACAGGTTCACTCTTCATGGAAAAAAAAAATCAATATAAATTCAAAGACAGTAAGGTAGTATATACTATAATGATAAATGGCATTGGTTTAAATCCCAAACCATCAGGAAACAGCTGGACAGCTATGAGAAAATTATTTAGCCTCTTTGTGCTTCAGCTTTTTAACCTATAAGATGGGAATAATAACCGTAGCACCTCTATTCCCATAGAGGTTCCTGGGAAAAGTAAATGTGATTTCAGATGTAGAGTATTTCGAACAGTGCAAGAGTTCTACAAGTATTTAGCTACCATTATCATAAAAGTTTTTAAATGTGAGCTCAGACTAGATGGGTTTAATAGAAGAACAATCTAAACACACACACAAATACACACCACACACCCCGTTGTTCTAAGATGAGCCTAAATAAAAAATTGCCTTCAATCCGTTTTTCAGTTCATAAACATATTCCTTAAAATGTGACCAGTACAATAAATAAATAAAAAAAGAACATTCAACCTAACTAACACAAAGATAAAAACTGAAACAAGATGTTTTTTTCACCCATCAAATTGTTTTAGAATGATAGTGATATTAGGACTGGGAGGTGAAAGGCTGAAAGACAGGTATTCTCATCTGATATCATTGATACAATGTTAGGGAAAACATTTTGGCAACCTGCAGTAAGAGCCTTAAAATATTTTGCCATTCTAGTCTAGTCTATGTAATTTTAGCAGTTACTTCCATAGTATACATAGTATACAAAAAGAGGAAATAGCCTTAATATCTATCAAATCAACATGAGCATAAGCAAATTACAGTTTATCCCCACCAGCAGAGCACTGGCAGCTATAAAAAGTCTTTGGAAAACATAGGGGGAAATCAGGTTGTACATGCATATAAGCCATGAGTTCACTTCTTTTTCTTTCTTTTTTTTTTTAAGAAAGATAATATAAATAAAAAGAGAAGGGATACAGAAAATTCACTAGAATACATCAACTTTATTTCTAGGTTGAAGGACTCTAGATGATTTTTGTGTTTTCTATATAATATCCTATATTGCATAAGATATTCCAAAGTGATATGTACTACTTTTTTTTTAAGTCAGGAAAAAGAAAAATGTGTTACTTTTATAAAGTATGACTAATAGTGAACAGACTCACCCCTGGCTCAGTCTGTTACCGAAGCCATCTGGTAATTCTTGAGACTGCACTCAAAAATGCAACGAGGACTCAAGACACAGAATGGGAGCGATAGCAGCAGGGTATATTGAAAGAGAAAAAGCAAGAGACAGAACTCCAGAGAGACCATGTGAAGAAAAGCCATTCTCCAACCAAAGTCTCTGTCTGCTTTTTACAGATTTGGGTCTTTGGTAGGAAAGGGAGTGATCACTACTTCCCACCCAAGACACGTGATATGGGTCACTCTCATCAGCGTGGTCCTCTTCTTGTGTCTTTGGGGCGGTCTCTCTTCAAGGGGTACACCTGTAGTCAGTGCTCATGCCCTGTTACAGGTCACATATCCACACAATGGAGGCAAAACCCATAAGGGGCAGATATAGTAGTAAAACAGTGAACCTCTGGCTACAGCAGATCACAGTTTGAAGTTGTATATAAGTTCTATGTTGTGGTTGGTTTCAGCTTATTCTACCCCGGGATTCCATGAACTGTCATGATAGATTTAGAGTGAGGGACCAGGAAAGACGACATCAGTTTGGCAGGGACTTTCCAAATCTACCGCCCCTCTTGCCTCAAGTCTACTAAAAATAGTATCAGTAGTGACAATGCCAGGGATCAGCAAGCTTCAGTCAAGCTCAATGCAATAAATGACACTGCTGTGAAACATTCCAAGAGCATAAAAGAAAAAGCTACTCCCTACTCAAATCGTGATATAAGCCTGAAGGTTTACATCTGCCAATCAGGTTCAAGATTTCTCTAACAGTGAAGACAGACTAGGTCTTGCTGCTATACCAGTCTTTTTCTTGATATTAAAGGTTGACTGAAATTTAAAAAGAATTTCCATAAGAAGTCTAGAAACTGTTTGGAAGGAGCTGTGACTTGTCATGACAGTTGTCTTGGTTAGCCTTTACTTCCTTTTTTGCCTTTCACATAAAGTTGAAAACAGCTTTAAAATCACAAAAGATTTCTAGAGAGAGAAGAGCCCATAAAATATATAACCAGTCATTTCCTCCCATTTTTACAACATTTTAGATATATCTGACTTAAACTACTAAGTAAAAGTAAAATTTATGAACTATGCAGTAGGCCAGTCCACTACAAAATTTTACTTGATTTCACATTTTTAAAGTTACAAAATAAAAATAATAAATGAAATCAGCACTGTCTACTGTGTGCCTTGAATAAATGACCTTCAGTGACTGTTTCAGTGGACTACATGAAAAGAGAATCAAATGTTACATTTTAAAAGTTTAGATTATCATCTCGGAACTTTACTAGCAAATTTCCTTCATCAAATTGATATGGAAATATCATTGGTTGTAAACATAAACCAGAAGTGTATGTGTGTTTATATCATTGGTTATAAACATAAACCAGAAAGTGTATTATCACTACCTATTAGTGATAATTCTACATTTATCTTCTTAAATTATAACTCCAGTAGTTTTAATAGTTTGTAACTGAAAAACTTGGAGTTCTTATAAAAGTTAACCAATGTTAGCTGAAGCTAAGCTGATAGCTTTTGCAGCTTTAATTTTCTCTTGTTAAAGGAAAAATGAAAATAATGACTCTTTTCCATTGGGATAAATACTTAAACAACCAAGACTAAAAGGTAACTGGTGGTATGGGCTGGAATATTTTATGTTGTAAAACAGAAAGTCTAAAGTTTAGCATAATATTGCTAAAATATCTCTATGCAGCTTGCTTCAGTTAAGGCTTTTCAGTGTGTGTGTGTGTGTTTTTAATTTTTCCCAATTAAAAATACATTAATTGAATGCTTTTTGCTTACAGAATAATACATATTGTCAAAACTACAAAACAGACATAATGACAAGAGTTCTTTTTCTCCCCTCCAACATCCTTCATACACCCTCAATCCCTCCCCACACCCCCTCAATATTAATGATGCTAAACTGATAGGTACCAAGATTTGACCTGAGCAGTTTCAACCCATGATTATTTCAGCAGAGCATGCTGGAAGAACACAACTGTCCCATAGCTACCTCCTTAGAAATTATATAATAGCACAGTAAAGATGACAAGATGTGTTTCAAACTGGGCTTTCCCATAAATGAACACATATATACAGAGGCGCTCAAACTGGAAAGATAAAGAGAGGGAAATCTTAATGCTCAAAAGTACAACATTCTATCTTAACACTAGCTAGTCTATGATGGTTTCTTTTTCAAGATAATAGTGTAAAAGTTTTGAAAACTTTGAAATTTTGTTATTAGTATACCTTATTCAGAATTTAAAAAAGTTCATTTCATAAATTATGGGAGATAGTAATATATTTCAAGGAGAATCAGAAGATAGTATATTCTTATTTATCACATTATCATACTTCCCAATTCAACTTAAATAAAATATTTCACTAATACTGCCTCCTTGAAATTACAGTTTCAAAGCTAAATCATAAATGAAAATACAGATACTTACTCACAATACCAAATTGTCCCCAGGACAACAGTATAGCCAAAATTGGAAAAATAACAGTGAGGATATTTTCATTTGGAGAAAACCATGAAACTAGGAAGAAGAAAAATAAAATATAATTAGTACTTACTATAATCACTTTAAATTCTGCCAATGAATGCTTAACAATACATTTGCAATATATTTCAGTATATTATGAAAAAAAAATAATTCAAAGCTGTGGGGTTAAACAAATAACATATCATATATATAATTAATTTATCAATATAATGTATTCAGTCATGAAACAAGAAGCCAGTTACTTAAATTTTCTCTACCACATATTCCCTAACCTAACCTATCTTGTGCAGTTTGGCACAAGACCTGAGAACAAGACTCTACAGTGTGCTTGTGAAACCCAAATGTACCTTATAATCTTTGTGACCTTGGACAAAAGTTCTTAATACCTCTGTTTTATGGTGTCCTGTTGTACAATGCAACATCTATAGCTTGAAGGACTGTTGTTCTGTTAACAAAGTTAAGACATGGAAAGGACTTAACTCATGTGCTTCTAGGGTTAATACCTTTATTTGCAACCCACCAAGAATATTCTATAAAGCAACAATGAAATCTTTCTGTGTAAATTGATTCAGGGAACACAATGAAGTTATATCATTGGGTCTTTTACCTTATAGTGACTAAGATCGAACAGATATGAATCCTGCCTTTTCTCAAACTTATTCTAGAGCAGAAAACATAGTCGTGCATAAACAGGTTTCAAATGATTGTATGAAATAGCATGGAAGGCTTGAGGTGTTAAAGAAATGTCCAATACACAGTCACATGTCAATGAATGAATATATAACTACATATTTATAGAAAGGATCTCATAATTTTAAGACTTCCAATAAAATTTGTTGAACAAGTATAGAAAATTAAGCTTAATTGTATATTATTCACTCTTCAGAAGATAATTTACTGATGAAAAAAAGTTTTTATAGGGCCCTCCCTGGTGGCGCAGTGGGTTAAAGCACAGCACAAAAAAGCTTAAGCCACTTGCTCATGAGTTCAATCCCCGCCTGCCCCGGAGGAGATCCACATGGCGCAGAGACCTCTCCTGACCCTCCCGCTGCTCCCCTCAGCAGTGTACTTCGTACATCTGCCTGTTCTGTACCCCACTCTGCCTCTGGTGAATCCTCTCACCCTCTGCATCTCTGGCCTGTACCCCAGTTCTGTATGAATAAATAAATCTTTAAAAAAAAGTTTTTATAATAATAAAATCAAGCAAATAGACTGAAAACATTTCAAAATCTGCCCGTTCAGGGGGTATTTGCAGTCTGAAGAACATTCCTGAATACTACCCAAAGCAAGCATTCGAGTTTCTCTGAAATGAGCCCTGGTCATTCAACTCTGCTGCTGCCCTGCATCTCCATATCACTGTGAAGAATCTTGTGGGCTTTCATATCGTAATGATAGCTGTGCATTTCTTCTGCTAAGCTTACACTGTTAAATCCTGTAGGTGTTCACAATAATTCTGAGATGATAGCAACATTATAATTTCTACCTTTTCAGAATCTAGTATTCTGTCCTACTTATGGTAGAGACAAGGTTTGGTGTTGAAGATTCTAACAGTCTCAAAATTGTTTATGAGTGAATGACAGGTGCTTTTCTTTAATGCTCAGATGGCTGTATATCTACAAAGACATAAATATTTCAGATACTCTGAATCTATACCTTAATTTCCAACTATATTATGGAATGTCTCCCCAGACCAAAGAAAACCTATTTGAATTCAATATAAAATTCTACCAGGAAAATATTTATGAAGTATGTTTTGGCTTTTAAATAAATGCCCAAAGGATTTGATAAAATGATTATCAAAAGGATGTGATCTAATGATTATTCATAGAAAGATACATATTTAGACATATATTTCTTCCAATCCACTTTACTGGTTTGTTCTGAGCTGTGTACATTAATTCCTCAAGTCTCACAATTAATACATGAGGAATTATTAGCCCTTCCTAAGAGTGAGGAAACTGAGTTACTATGAACTAAGGATCTTTTGTATCTTAAATAATCATGTTCCAAATTAACTTCTGATACCTCCCCACCTACACACATATACACCCCTATTCTCTGTTTTTTCCATTTCAGCTGTGCTCAGATTAAAAACCTTGGCATCATCCTTGACTCCTTGGCTTCATTCATATCCCATATCTGTCCCAACAGAATATCCTGCAGGTTCTACCTTAATAAATAGCCATCATCTGATCATTTATGTTCAAGATGAGTTGACAATGAAATGTATTTTCACTGGCCTCCTTCCTCCACAATAAAACAGTCTCAGGATAAAAGTGCTATTAGTGAAACTATGAGGTGTACTTTTTGACTCCAGTCTGACACATGTTTTTCATACATTCTGCATTTTTTGAATAGTCCATCATGGGTGGGGTTCTCTTCTGGTACTTGAGTACCAAGGTATGTGGAGCCAGCAGCCCGAGGAGGGAGGAGGTGAATAGCACCTTTGTAAGGAGTAAGGAATGCTCCTGAGCAAAGAAACTGGGGCAGAGTCTTAAATGGGAAGGAACTTGCCAAGCAGATAGGAAAGAAAGGATGTCAAAGGAGCTTAAGTAACTGAATGATGCGTACTGTGGTGCAAGATGCAATTGGAAGAGTTTGCTAGAGCACGATCATGTAGGGACCTAACAGCTTGCTAAGAGACCTTAAATTTTATTTTGAAAGCAATAGCAAGGAATGAAATACCTTCAACAGGGAAGAAAAATGGCCATATATATTTAAAAACTTCTTTGGCAACCATGTGGAAGATAGATTAACAGAGAAGCAGGACCTTCAGAACAGCTATGAAAGTTAGAACGTTATAGCAGCATCCAGGAGTAGCAAGCAGGAAGGCAGGAAAAGACCCACAAACACTTCATGAGTTCAGTTTTACTCATCAACTTTAGGAACATAGCAAGGAATGATTCAGAAAGAAGAGAACAGAATAGTGATACTGAAACCATCAGCAAAGCTGAAAGAACTGGGGATTTTTACCCTACAAAAGAGTAATATTTGGAGAAAAATGTAGCTTCCTAGTGAGATGAGTAATTAGGAGTTGTAAGTTTTAGCTTGCTGTAAAGGTAGACCTGATAATAATAGTCCTGATAATAAAAAGGCCAAAATTCACGGAAACAACAGTCAGAGACTATAGTAACAAACATTTAGGTAATAGTTTTGCATGACCAAGCACATGAAGTGTGATAGAAGTAAGTCATGAGTTGGATGACAATACAGACAGGATGACTACTAGATGTCTTCTACACAAAAATAGAACATGCAAAAGATGTATCAATGGAAGAGGGTAGGAATACATAACAATAAAACATTTTTGCCTGGGGTTTTGATTCTTAATTTTAGTTTATCAGTGTTACCTGGAAGCTTAAACTTCATGTTCTTACCTCTCAGCTACACTGAAGATTTTAATATGCTCCCTACTGAAAGAGAGAGTGTGCACAAGTGTGTGTGTGTGTGTGTGTGTGTGTGTGTGGTGGTGGGGTTATGATTTCCTTGATTCCATTTATAATGACTATTGTAAAACAGTTGGCTTTACCTCTCTCACACTGATATGAATGCATTACTGTAATAGGGTGGTCTCCAGGAACAGGAGGGTCGACCTGAGCAGGAAGGAAAAGAAAGCTAGAGAAAGAGGAGACTGGAGAAAGAAGCAGGATGGAGACTTGGAGGAGGCACATGGAGCAGGGAGATATGTGAAAAAGCTGCACTTGCTTCTTGGCCCTGGACAGAGTGAAACAGATGAGGGTGAGAGCCCCGTGGGGAGGTGACAATGGCAGTGTTGATTTTGATTTTGCCCTTTTCTTCCCAGATTTTTCTGGCCATTTCTGACCCTTTTCTATGGGTTACCACCAAAAGGTGCTTTAGACTTGTGACAGGCATTTGGGCCTTGCTTTGGACCAATCAATCCCGGTTGGGTGGGATTTTACCCACAAGGAGATGGGTAACTTTGTGTGTTTGATTCAGCCTTTTCTGTATTCTTTATTTATTGTATTAAAGTTCATTTCCATTAAAGGTCTTATATGTTTTGTCTTGATGTGGCATATAAGAACCTATTTAGAGCAGGCAGGTTTGGGGGCTCTGGGGTGCTCCTCTCCCTGCCCTGTAACATTACCTCTCTTTAATTTGTTGAGGTAGGATGGAAAGTTTGAGGATCACTGAATTGGACAGATAAGATTCAAATGAGGTGCTAGGGAAAAAAAAAAAACCAGGTTTCATATAAAATCACTTATCTACTCATTAACTAATTGATTTGTTGTGGTAATACTGTCACAAAAACTTAACTCTTGTTTTCCAATAGGAAAGGGAGACAAGAGACTTCTCTGAAGTGTCTTCCTACTCTGAATCTCTATGCAACTAAGAGTATAAATTTAAAGTGGAGTAAGAACAACATGAGATTTTCTTCCACCTCAGGATTAAGAAAGTTATCCACATTCTTACCTAATGCTGCCCATTGTTCCCCAATTCCTTGTCAGGTAGAATGGCTCTCAGGAAAATGTTCTTATTCGTGGAAAAGCAAAGAAATTATATCATGGCCATAGTGGTGGCCTATGGATGAGTGTTTACATTTTGCTTCCAAGCCTAAGTATTACTAAGAGGCAGAACCTCACTTCTATCATTGTTTACAAAATGGAACAAACTTAAGAAGTGAAGAACTAATTGTGTCTCTACTTCATACAGATACACAATAAGCCTCCACAAATACAAAGTATACTAGCTTTCACAAAAGATCTCAATAAAATTTACATTAAAATTCATGCCAAATTTTTACTTGATGATCCAGAATTGTGATAACTTTCTGATGTGTCAGCTTGGCGAGGCTATCATCCTGCTAGTTAATGAAATTCACAATTCTTCTATTTCTCTTTTAAATTGAGGTAACATTGGTTTCCAATGTTATGTAATCCAGAGGTACAGGATCACACCTTCTCAGAAGCACATCACCACACCACACCCACCACTTCATCTGATCTTTGATTTGTTTTTCTTTATTCCATATGTAAAAGATACTATTTGGTGTTTGCTTTTCTCCTCTGACTCCAGTTTTATCCATTTTGGCACAAAAGTGAAGAATTATGCCTTTTTTCATAGCTAAGCAGTTGTGTGAACATGTACCACATTTTCTTAATCTATTCATCTATCTTTGGGCACTTAGGCTGTTTCCAGAGCTTGGCTATTGCAAATAGTGCTGCAGTGGAATTCGGGGTGCATAATTCCCTTTGAATAGTGTTTTTGCAATCTTGAGGCAGATACTTAGAAATGGAATTGCCCAATCATAAGGGCAATCTATTTTTGAATATGAAACTCAGAATTTTAAACAATGTCCCTCCTCCTCCCAGATCCCTGCCCACAACAATAGACTTTTATAATTTCCTCACTCCAGGAATGGCACTGTAATATGACAGCTTCAGTCCCATGATTGTGTTGTGTCATATGGCAAAAGAGTTTTTTGATGATGTAATTAAGAACCTCATCAGCTGTCCTGAAGAAAGTGAGAATACCGGGGAAGAGTGGGAGTGACTTAATTAAAGCGGCCCTTAAAAGCTGGGCATTCCCTGGCAGAAGAAATATGTCGTGCAAAAGGGATTCAACAAGCAAGAGGAAGAGCCTTCTTTTCTGGTTTTAAATATGGAAGAGGCCATGTGGAAAGGAATGGGACAACCTCTAGAGGCTGAGCGAAGCCTCTGGCAGACAAGCCACAAAGCAACAGAGACCTCTATCTCACAAGGGAATGAGTTCTGCTACAATCATGTGAACCTGAAACAGGGCGCAAAACTTCCGATGGAAGCACACACCAATGTTTTGCCTTTACCCTGTTAAGAGTTAGTGGAGTCCATGTCCTAAAGTTAGAATCTTGACCTGCTAATATATGGGTGCTTGTTTAAGTTGTTACATTTGTGGTTATTTGTTATGAAGAACTGAAAAACTAATACAGATATCTTGCAATGAGTTAATGTTAACATTAGGAGCATAAACATATCATGCTGATAATGACGGAAATGGCATCCTTGCTGTTGAAATTCAATTGACCTTTTTCAATAAAATCCTTGAAATGTACTTGAAAACTAAAATTTTAAACTTCTGAGTTTTTGTATCATTAGCAATACAAATATAAATAACATTTATGAAAATTACTGTTTACATTCAGCATTTGGTTATTTATAAAGTGTTTTCACAGAAACCACTATAGTAGTAAATGCACTGGGTTTTAAAGACCCAGTTAAAAACCCCAATTACAACTCTGATGCTGAGCAAGTACCCTAAGTCTCTCTTCCCTCTATCTCTGTTAAATGTTAAGATCTATGTCTACCTCCCAGAGTTTCTGAGAAGCTCACAGGACAAAACATCCATACACTATCTGCCATGTGTTCAAATAAATGCTGGGTTAATTTCCTGTCCTTATTTATACTACTATCACTTTCCTGAAAACAGGGATTATACCTTAGTCATCATTATATCCATAGTGCTAGCACACATAATGACATTCAATAAATCCTGTTAAGTAAGAGAATACAAATTTATTTACTGAGTGTCAGACCACTTCAGTTTATAATCCATCTTTTCTTAAACTAGAAAATGGCAAAGTACAGTATAAATAAATAAATAAATAAATAATTTATTTAAAATGTTTACAACATTCTTCATTTTTGTATAATGTAACTCCTGTGGACTTCCCACCACCAATCATCCATGTGCTATCATCATAGTCTCATGTGCTCTTCCCAGCTCTTCCTGTGTGATCTTATTCCCCTTCCCCCAGTAGAATGTCTCTGATCTGTAGTTGTTTGCTTATTTTAGTTTTTAATTTATTACAATTACTATTTTTCCTCCTGATCCCTTACACTCCTTTTGAGTGAAATCACCAGTATTTTTCTTTTTCTTCTGGCTTATTTCACTAAGCACAATCCCTCCCAGCTCCATCCGTGTTGCCACAATGGCATAAGTTTATCGTTTATAATTGCTGAGTAATATTCCATAATGTATATGTAACCACATCTCCTTGATCCAGTCATCTCTGTTGGCGAGGGTGTGGAGAAAAAGGAATTCTCCTACACTGCTATTGGGAAGACAAACCACTATGGTCCAACCACTTGGAAATCTGTTTGAAGGTTTCTCAAACTGCTAAAATGGAGGTTGCATATGATCGAGCAATTCTACTCCCAAAAGATGCAAAAACATTAATTCAAAAAGACACCTGCACTCCTATGTTTACTGCAACATTATTTACAATAGGAAAGATGTGGTATCAACCTAAATGCCCTAAAACAGAAAGTTTTTAAATTTCAAATCTTGTGCTCCGAAGTGGACATGGGACAGTGTCAAAACATGGCCTATGTTACACATAAGCACCAAGGTATATAAATTATATTTCATAGCCAGTATTTCCACATACTCAGTCCTAATGCTCCAAAAAAGACACAAAGAATGACCACCCTTAATCCACATTATACTGAGTGGAATTTTCCATTAATTAATTTCTAGTGTTCATTTATGGCCATATTTGAAAAAAAGCACAAAGCCGTAAAAATGACTTCCATTGCCTAAATTCCCAAAGTCCACATGAATGGTATCACTATCACAATAAATTTGTATTCCACAGCAATATTGTACCCCAATTAACTTTTTTTTTTTTTTTTTGGCAGAGGAGGTGGGTTTAGGTGAATATTTTTCTTTTAAAGATTTATTTATTCATGCATACAAAACTGGGGTACAGGCCAGAGGTGCAGGGGTTGTGAGAGGATTCACTAGAGACAGAGTGGGGAGCAGAACAGGCAGACTGACGAAGTACACTGCTGAGGGGAGCAGCGGTCGGATCAGGAGAGGTCTGCCAGCCATGTGGTCACCTCCGGGGCTGAGGATCGAACGCATGCTTAAGTGGCTTTAGCCTCTTAGTGCTGTGCTTTAACCCACTATGCCACCAGGGAGGATCCGGATTTAGGTGAATATTTTTGTTGTTGTTATAAAAAAGTGAACCCAATCAGTATAATACCAGATGCTGGTAAGAATGTGGACAAACTACACCAGGCAGACATATTCACACCACAGCAAGAGTAATTAGAAATCGTGTCCATCAGCAACAGTGGTGCAGGATTACCTAGAATGGAACATAGCAGAAGGCTAACAGGAAGAACAAAAAAACAGAAATGATCAAACAGGCCCCTCTGGAAATAATACACCCCAGAGAGAAAGTCACTCCCCAGAAAACAATATCATGGAAACAGAAGAATACCTCCACCTAACAAAGACACAGAAAGGCCATGATGGAAATAATTAAAGTTCTAAAAGAACAAGTAGAAAGAGATAAAAACACAATCAATGAGCTGAGGAAGAAAGTGAAGGATCTAGAGAATAATCAAAAGACAGGTGGAGGATCACAAGAACTCTAGGAAAAGCCAAGACAACAGAATGTATGAAATGGAAAAATGACTCAGCATTCTTGAAGATTCAGACATAAAAAGAACAAAAAAAGAAAAGGGAAGAAAACTGCAAAGAAAAAAAAAAACTGAAAAGACAATCCAAGAAATATCAGATGCAATGAAGAAAACAAATATAAGAATCACTGGTGTTCCAGAGGGTGAAGAGAGAAAACAGGGAGCCGAAACACTGTTCAAGAGATAATTGAAGAGAATTTCACAAACATTTAGGAGGAAATGGAAACAGAAATACCAGAGGAACACCAAACTACCACCATGAAAAGAAAGCTACAGCAAGACACATAATAGTAAAAGTTTCAAAGGTCCAAGACAAGGAAAAAATAATAAAGCTGACAAGGGGAAAGAAACAGATAATATACAAAAGAAAAACAATCAGGATAACATCACACTTCTCAGAAGAGACACTACAGGCACAAAGAGAATTGAGGGACATAATCAACAAGCTTCAAGTCAACAAATTCCAACCAAGAACACTCTACCCTGTGGAACTCTCCTTCCTCTATGCTAGAAAAATAAAAACTTCCCATGACAAACAAAATGTCCAGAAATTCATCACTACTAAACCTCCACTACAAAAATTACTACAAGGAACCCCAGAACTAAAGCCAACAGAGGAGTGAATAGTAAGACTAGAATGAGGAAAGGAAAGAATCACATAAAAGCACATAAAATGAAAAATCCAGATTTCAATATATCAATATTAACTGAGTATCGATGATCTAAACTCACCAATAAAAAGACACAGAGTTGCAGAGTGGATAAAAAAACAGAACCCAACCTTTTGCTGTCTACAGGTAACACACTTAACTACAAAAGAGAAGCATAGATTGAAAGTAAAAGGATGGAAAACAATCCTACGAGCAAGTGAACCAAAAAAGAAGACAGGAACAATTATACTCATATCAGGTAATAAACTTCAAACTAAAAAATAAATAAATAAATAAAGAGACACAAACGGTCACTACATTATGATTGAAGGGATAGTACATCAGGAAACCGTAACAATCATCAACATATATTCACCAATGAAGGAGCATCAAAATATGTCAGACAATTATTATCAAATACAACTGAGATGAAAAAAATTAACAAAATGAAGAATAACATAAAAAAAATAAAAAAGAATATGGACAAACTAGATTGCTCATATGTTCCTGATGGTAATGTGAAATGATATAACCATTCTGGAAAAAGTTTGGCAGTTTCTTTAAAAACTAAACACACAATTATATAAACCCAATAATTGTACTTCTGAACATTTATCTAGAAAAATGAAGACTGTCCCAGAAAAACCTATATACAATTGTTCATAGCAGCTTCATTTGTAATAGCCCCAAACTGGAAACAACTAATATGTGCTACAATAGATGAAATGGCTCAGCAAGCTGTGCTGTACCCACATGGGAGAATACTGCTTAGCTTAAAGAATGTTGGCACTGAGAGCAAGAATGGGAAAGGGGGACATAGAACAATTTGGATAGATCTCCAGAGCACTGGGCTGAGTGAGAAAAAGTCAATCTCAAGGGTCACAAACTGTATGATTTCATTTATATAACATTGCTAAAATGACAAAATTACAGATAAGAAGTACAAATTAGTGTTTGACGGGTTAGGGATAGTAGGGGTTATGACTATAAATGGATAGCATCAGGGAGATTAGTGTTAATGGACTAGTTCTACATCTTGAATAGTTCTATATCCAACCACGATGACAGTTATGTAAATATACCTAGGTGATAAAATGACAAAGAAATACACACACATTATTCTTTAGTCAACTTACCAGCTTTGATATTGCCCTAGAGTTACATAAGATGTAACTATTGGGGGAAACTGAACCCCCGCACAGAACCTCTCTGTTCTATCTTTACAACTTCCTATGAATCTCTCATTATTTCAAAGAAGAAAATAGGTGAAAAACCAAATGTCTGAGGCCTCCTTTGATAGACTTTTCTATATTCTCCATAGGAAAGCAATATTCTCTCATTTTAATGGCCCCAACAGTAAGCATAATTTATATTTCTATAGTAAACTTTAAAAACAAAGATAAAACGATCTCACTTAAAATTATAAACTTTGACTTCTCCTCAGATACATGTATTCCTTTCTCATCCGTTGTCATTCCACCTTCTGGCCTTTTAAATCTCATATTTGTGTTAACCTCTCAGTGATTGGCATTACACTCTAAAATTACTGGTCCCTCATATCTTTTTTTTTTATTCCCATGAAACGACATATTACCTCAGAAAATTTGTAATAGGTATTATAATCAATTATTAGATTATCTAGTTCCAGTCACTCACAGTGCAAATGATTATATGATTTAGCCCTCTTCTGAAAGTTGAACTTAAAAAGTTCCACAGCTCTAATTAATATGAAATTAATAAAAGTTACAATGTTTGAAAGATTTAGGAGTAAAAGAACCTTCCAAGTTCTGCTAGCCTACTCTAAATTATCAGTTCCCTATTCGTTAAGTGTATGAAAATTCCTCTCAAAACACTCCTGGCCAGTTTCAGCAACTTGATATCTTACTTCATAAAACAGTATCTCAGGGATACAACTAACATTTGCAAAGCAATTGGTTTACAAAGAACATGAATAAAAGGGGTCTCATCTGATGCTCATTAGGTGGTAGAATACTTAAAAGTAGGAATCTATTTTCAACCCCACTTTGGAGATAGGTTGATTTGCAGTCAGTAAAGTAACTTCTTGAGGTGATTGGTTAAGTTGCAGATTAATGATTCCTAATGTCAAAATATTCCATCAAACTAAATTCCCAATCAAGTAGACATTTAATAACAGCAAATGCTAGACTAGATGACAGACAATCAATCTAATTGAACAGTCCTGATCCCATCTAAAGCAGGAATTCTCAGATCATGGTCTAATCCTGAGATCAGTAATGTAGCTGATGATTCTAAATAGAAATTTTAAAATAGAAAGTCAGAATGCACTTGTACTGGTTGAAGAAATCAGCTAGCACAGCAAAGAATAGAAAAGAAATAAGGCCGTACTTAAACTACATACTGCTTTATGCACTTCATAAACCCAAGTTTATGAAGAAAGGGAAGATCATGGTTTTATAACCAAGACTGAATTAAAACAAATTAAATTGGATCCCTAGTGCTCCCACAACATTAGCCAAGGAAAAGAACACCAAAGGCTTAACCAGAGGAAACCTCAAGGAGTTAACCATCCACAGTAATCTGATTTTCTCAATCTACTGATTCTCCTTCGTTCTTTGCAGAGGAAGCATGGCTCACACTTGTCAACAACCAAGAACCGAAGTGTAAGGTTAAAAGAGAAAGGCTGAAAATTAATAACCTGAAAGAAAGTACTTTTGAAGGCAGCAAAGAAAAATGTAGAGTAGATGGGGCCCTCCCTGGTGGTGCAACAGGTTAGGACGCAACACGGCAACCGAGCCGCAACCCCTTCAGTGAGAGTTCCATCCCCGCCAGAGGCGATCCACAAGGCTCAGCAGACACGCCCACTGCTCCCCTCAGCAATGTACTTTGTCAATCTGGCTGTTCTGCTTCCCACTCTGTTTTGGTGAAGCCTCTCACCACCCCTGCACCTCAGGCTTGTACCCCAGTTCTGTATGATTAAATAAATAAATATTGAAATAGACGAAGAAGAAAAACGTAGAGTAGATGACCTCTGGACCTGCTCCCTTAATAAAATTGTCCTTGGACTAAACTTTTGAGAAGCACACAATAAACAGATTAACAAACAGGAAATAGTGTAAAAAGTAGAAAAGCAATTAAGGTACAACTGATGATCTTAAAGTTGCTAAACATTACATCCACATTTGATATTAATAGCCTGCTTTTTGACTGAAAGGAATTGCCAAGCTAATTTTGTTCCTTTCTAGTAGGATCAGGTAAAATAAAAAGGGAAACTTATATATTTGTTTTATTTAATTTTTGCATAGAAGAACTGGGGTGTAGGTGAGAGGTATGGGGAGGAGGTGAGAGGATTCACTGGAAACACAGTGGGGAGCAGAACAGAAAGACTCACTAAACTACACTGCAGCAGGCAAGACATGGGGAGCAGAACAGAAAGACTCACTAAACTACACTGCAGCAGGCAAGACATGGGAGGTCTGCTGCACCACATGTGGGTTAACTTCCAAGCTTGGGTCATAGTGGTGACAGTGCTGAGACTTAACCACCAAGGTGGCCCAAAGGAAAAAAAGAGAAACTTTTATAGAAGTCTTACCAACACGATATTTCAGCTCTATGATGGTTTCCCCTTCTCTGCTTAATTCTGTTACTTCACAAGTGTAGTTTCCAACGACAGCTTCACTCCTATCCATCTTCAAAGAGGCAATCCCATTCAGTAAATCAGGTGGCGAAATTTTTGCACTCTTAAATTCATTGTTGGTGATGGAACTTTCTTTTTCTCCATCGAAGATGAGAATGTCTTTTCCTTTAAATTTCCACTTTACATATATTTCTCTAAGGCTCTTTGCTCCCGAATTACCAACAAAGCATGGGATGACGACAGTTTCATTACAAATGGTGTATTCTGCTGATTTTGTGATATTAAATATTAATTGAGCTGAACCTGGAAAAGAAAAAAAATGGTTCATTTCAATATAGAATTCTATAAGATCTTAGGTATGTTACAAAACTTAAGTTTATAAAAAGCAATAGTTCAATTATTTACTACAGCAAGCAGGACAGCTATAGAGAAGACTGGAAAGGTTAGGAAAAATAGATAATTTTAATATTTACATGCATAGCTGGTAGATAACACTAACTTTTCCTTAATGAATTTTAGTAACACAAAGTGTATATATTACCATGCATCTTGGAAATAAATTCAGCAAACATACTGGAATATGCAGATGTAGCATCTAATTTTGGAAGCTTAAAAGTAATCATTGCTGGGCCCTCCCTGGTAGCACAACAGGTTAAGGCACAGCACTACAAAGCAAAAGCCACTTCAGCATGAGTTCGATTCCCGCCTGCCCCGGAGGTGATCACATGGCATGGCAGACCTCTCCTGACCCTCCCACTGCTCCCTTCAGCAGTGTATTTCAGTTAATCTGCCTGTTCTGCTCCCCACTCTGTCTCTGGTGAATCCACTCACTGCCCCTGCACCCCTGGTCTGTACCCCAGTTGTGTATGCATAAATAAATAAATCTTAAAAAAAAAATCACTGTTGCGTACTGACTGATCTATCTATCCATCTATCTCTCTATCCATCCACTCTGATTTATGGTATATATAAGTGTGTGGTAGACACACACACACACACACACATATGTAAGTTATACCTGGGGTATATATATATATGTAAATATGGTTTTCAGTATATGGGAAAATTTTAAACAGAAAATAAAACTGAATATTATATTCAGCACTAACTTCTATATACTCCTTCCTAGTAGAACTTGTTAAACGGACATGAAGTTTATCTCTATTCCTATGTTGCATTTACAAAATAGGCAGAAGGCTAGTGTATTTTATTATAAAAAGCAAATCACATGAATCACATCATCTCTTTCCAGTAGGATGGAAATTCTTAGAATACTAAGGAGAAAAAAAGTAATTCGTGTGGCTATTTCCTACTGCAAAATACAGACAGGCGTAGATATTTTGTATGCAAGTGTTGTAAAGGAATATGTGCATTTGAAAAGCATTTTCTCACCCCCATACTTCATTGAAACTTCAGAACAATTTCCAAATGTATATTACAGGCATTTCTTCCACCTAGAAACCATAAACCAATCAACATAACGCTAAGACTGGTTTAAACCGAGAGCAGATGCTGCCAAAAAGTAGAGTATCTTCTAGTAGCTCTTCTCAGTAGGGTAAACTACTATATTATTGCCTATAAAAGAAAGATTGGGGGAGTAAATGCAATCACTCATCTTTTATCTAAAATGTGCAAGAACACGGGGAAATTATAGTTGTCTTCCATTTTCTCAGCCAGTTATCAACTTCAGTAGTTGTTTCCCTCAAGAAACAAAACACTAATATAAATAAAATGTCAGCTTTAATAGTTCATCATTAAGGTTTCTTCCTGCTATAGAAGATAGACTAAAAATCAGGCTCAGGATATTATTAAATAAATGTCCATTTAGTTGAATGCCAGGATGCAAAATGGAAGATGAACTGGACAATGTTTAGAAAGTCTAAGTACTATCCAGAAATGCTACTTCTGTCACTTTTCAGTATGTGACCCTAAACAATTCTCTTAACTTTTCTTTGTTTTCATTTACAGGGCAGTTTCACAGAACTGCAGTGAGTATCTAAAGAGAAAATACATGGAGAAGTGTTTTTCTTAAACCACTCAACTTTGCTTATTTTACCTCGTCTTTTTTTTTAACATTTAATTATTTATGTATACAGAATTGGGGTACAGGTCAGACGCTCAGGGGCGGCGAGAAGACCCACCAGAGACAGAGCAGGGAGCAGAACAGGCAGACGTAGCACATCGCTGAGGGAGCAGTGGGCGAGACAGGAGTGGTCTGCTGGGCCATGTGGGTCACCCACAGGGCTGGGACCGAACTCGCACTAAAGTGGCTGTGGCCAGCCTGCAGTGCTGCGCCCCAACCTGCCATATCACCAGGGAGCAGTGTTTTTTAAGTCATACTGTGCTATAAATGCTCGGGGTGACAGTATTAAAAACTAGGCAATACAGCATTTTAATATAATAATCTGGACCTTCTCTGGCTGGCAAATCCAGGTTACATTTCTAGAAGCTTGCTTTCTGAAATAACCTTCTATGTGTCACAACTCACCCCTTCTGAGTTTTCTACATTTATAGCCAAATACTAGAATTCCCAGGTAAAATCTGGATCACTAATCGCATACTTCAAATCCTTGGAGTTGTAATTATTTCCCCTAAGAGAACATTAAAGGGAGACTGTAGTATAAAACAAGGAAAGAAGAAAGTACTATGGCTTTAAAACTAGAAAGGAAGGAAGATGTCAGAGAATATGGTAAATCACTTTGAAGTGGACAGAAAGATTTCTGGGTGTCCTTTCAATTGAGTAGAGAACATTGTCTGACAGATTTTTTGGGATTCTGAGTCTGGAGGGGCCTGTGACTTCTGTAGTATTTGACTGGGATATTTTATGATTTTGTAAGTTGTCCTAAACTGATGGTGATGCAAATGATTTGTGTCCAGAGAGAAACAAATAAACCTTGTTCCGCAATTGATTTTTACCTGGTGGAAGAAAGGATTTTTAAAAATTACATTTCATTGCCATGAAGATATTGACCAATTTTGTATCAAATTAGCAAATTCATTTCAGCACTCCTGATTACCTAAAATGTCTATTCTTCCTTATTTTTTAAAACCAATATGGTTTTACCAACATGCTGGCTTGCTTGTTAGTGTGAAATAAAATCTTTAATACATAGTTCATTTTATATTTATTTGAACCAAGATTTTACCTTGTAAATATTAACCTAAAGAGATCTATCAGTGAAGTGCTTACTCATCCCAATGATGAGTAAGTTTCTAGTTAGTAGTAAGTGGTCAATAACTACTTCACAATTTCATAATTTATGCTTAGAGAATAAATCTTCCTAGGGAATACAGAAAGCACTAATTGTATCACATTACTTATAATAAAAATTTATAGCTAAAACAATTTAAGGAGACTAAATATTGTCAATAAACTCAAGGTAAAGCTGATCTGCATAAATCATAACTTGACTAGCCCATGCACAAGTGATAAGTTAGGGTGCCCCCAAAATACAATTTTATCAGTTGTTAACTACAATTTTATCTCCTACAAACATTTACTTTAACACTATCAAGTAGCAAATTACCTGACTTGACTTTTTTCTTTTTCCTATGCTTGTTTATAAAATTGCAAAGCAAAGATTTTAAGTCTAGAGGGCAAATAAAGGTATATAGAAAATTAAGAATAAGGAAATTCTGAATAATCAAAAGATGCCTAGAGCTATTTAAAACACATAGGAATAGATAAATTTGACCATAAGTAATGACAGTTACAAATAAGTTAACAAATTAAATGAGGAACTTATTTTATTTTTAAAGATTTATTTATTTATGCATAAAAGACTAGGGTGCAGGCCAGAGACGCCGGGGGTAAGAGAACCCACCAGATACAGAGTGGGGAGCAGAATAGGTAGAATTACTGAAATACACTGCCGAGGGGAACAGCAGGTGATGAGAGACAGGAGAGGTCTGCTGCGCCATGTGGGACACCTCCCTGGCTGGAGTTAAAACTCTTGTTGCAATGGCTGCAGAGAGCTTCAAGTGTTGTGTGTCAACCCCTTGTGTCACCAGGGAGGGCCCTTATTTTAATTTAAATGCCAAAAATATTGGCCTTACACTATCTGTGAACACAGCAGATCAACCCAAACGACCCTAAATCACAGTCCTGAAAACATACTCTGTATGTACTTGCAGAGAAGACTCAATTGAGTCACCCCATATAAATCCAGCTCAGAAATTTTATAATGTGACAAATGTTGATTGAGAACTACCTGATCTGAAAAATCATGATAGTGTGTAGGGTACAATGATGGGGGAAGAAGTAGGAATTATTTCAGATGCTTACAGTTCTCACTTGGGAGAATGATACCTCTTTGTATAACACAAGGTCATAAGTGCTATCCTTCTGGTATGAAAAAGTGCTATGGAGGGGAGATAATAATTAGTCTTAAGATTTATTTTTTATTTTATTTTTTATATTTTTACATCATTCTTAATTTTGTACATATTTCCATTTCAGTTGTAATCCCCATGTGCTTTCTACCATGACCACATCCTGTGCCATCACCATAGTCCAGTGCACTCTTCACCCCAGTTCTGATCCCATTCTCCTTCCCACCCCCATAAAATGTCTCTGGTTAGTCTTAAGATTTCTAAGAAAAAATTCATTGCTATGAAGGAAACAACAGAAAACTGCCATAGTCCCCTCCATCCAAACTTTTCTTTTTACATATTCTGTGTAAATTTTCTTTCCTTTGTAGTCAACTTCCTTAGCCAAGTATTTATTTCATACCCCCCTTCTCTCCCTGTCTTTCTCTCTCTCCCAACTCCTGTTTCTAAATTCAAATTGAGCACCTTCATGTAAGAAGCTAAAAACTGCCAACCCTTCCTACTTAAAACTTCACCTGCAACCACAACTATCCACATCTCCTCTGCCCCAAGGTCTCTTTAGGAGTGAATCCCTTCACCCAGAGGGAGTTTCCATTTCTGCCTCTACACTCACCTATGTCCTTCAGGATTTTCCCTAGTTGATTTCAGCTTCCTACATCCTAGATTTCCCTATTCCATTTACATAGGTTTAAAAATGTTTGACTATTATTATTTAAAATGCTTGACTATTTGCCAGCTTAAAAAAAAAATTCCACACAGTTGTCTCTCTCTTGCCTCGCACCCTAAAATAATAGTCTAAATGCATTTCCTTACCTATTCATTTCTTAAATCTGTGCCTCTACCTCTCTACCTCACTTCTCCTCAATACCTCTCTTCTTCACTATGACAGCTCTTGCCAAAGTCACCAATAATCCCCTGTGAAAAGTTTCTGTCTCCACATGTCCACAGTTCTTGGGCGAGGGGCAGCACCTGTCCCTTGGCTTCTGTGGTATCTCTTGACTCTGACTTTCTTCCTACTACTTTGTCCACTCCATGTAAGCTTAATTTCTTTATTGAAATTCTAATCCTTGACTCAAAATAAATATTAGTGTTCCTAAGAACTTCATAGCCAGCACTGCCTTCTTCCCCTTCCCAAGCCACCTTCCCAAGGCCAATATTTCCTCGTATATACTTTTTTATTTAAACAGGCACATTTCTCCTTAAGATCTGATCTTGGAAAGCCAATTGTCCGCTTTGCATTTCCACTTGAATATATTATACAAGTTTCAAAGTCAACATGTCCAAAAAACACATTTACCTTCTCCTTACCCTCCTCCCAAACCTTACCACCCTACAGTGTTTTCTACTACCTACAAATCAGCAAGATCTGGGCCTAAATAAGAGTCATGCTGGATAGGCCATGAAGAATTCTTGGTTAATTCAACCTATTCATCTCTAAACCAACATGCATGAAAGAATTGGACATTCATCATTTCTCCCTTGAACTGCTGTCATAACCTCCTAACTAGCTCCCTGCCTCCCATCTCAGTGTTTCCCCCATTCCAGTCCCAATGTACTTTCCACAGCTCCCAAAATAACTGCTCTAAATGCAAATGTGCACTTGTTTGCCTAATATACTTAAAAAAAAAAAAACCTCCCCCTCCCCCTGCTTTTAGGATAAATTTTTAAGTATATTGGCCAGAAATACAAGAAGGTCCTTCAACATCCAATCCAATCCCAACTCCTTTATACCCTTCTTTCCAAACTAAGCTCCAGTCATAATGACCTTCCCTTGATTACATGAATATGCAAATGAACTCTTTTCTATAGGCCTTTGCACATGCTGCTCCCCTGACCTAAATTAGAGGCCTATACCCTTCTCTGGATGTAGAAAAGCACACTAGATGTATGACCTCAAGCAAGTTACTTAACCTTTGTTAAGTGACCTGAGTTCCTCATCTATAAAATGCAAGTAATGATAGTATATGTCTCAGAGAAATTCTGATGGAATATAAGAAGATAATGGACATGATATAGTTATCGTAGTGCCTTTCAAATAAATAGCAAATAATAAACAGCCTGCTAACATTGGCTTTTCTTACGAACACACAATTTAAATGTTCAATCCTGTTTCCCTCCTCTACAACTACTCAATAGCACTCATTCCATCCTGATTGCCCCCTGATCAAATGGTGTCACGATACTTACTATCAAATTCTATAATTACTATTCTACTTAATTGCTCTTTCCCTTAGGTTTAAAGGACAGGAAAGGAGGACAATGTCTTCATTTCCTATCCTGTGGATACAGGATCCAAGCAGGACACAGTGCATTCTTGTGAATGTAAAATAATTTAAGTATGAATCCCAACAAAAGAAAATTTAAAAATCATATCAGGAAAGTTTCACTATACTTCTATCTTTCAAAAGAACCCTCTATTCATTCTCACTTCTATAGCTCTGATTGTGGACTCATGAAGCTACATATTTTAATGGTAAATCTCAGTCTGTCAGTTGCAGGTCGAATAGAAGAGTACCTTAAAAATTGCTTGACTGTACCTAAGAATGATCTTCCTACAGGGTGATGTTTAGACTGGGTCCTGAAGGGTGAGTAAAAATTTTATAGAAAAGGAAAAACTGTATCTGTAAGTAACAAATACAGAGGAATAAAGAAAGGAATAATGGAAAGCAAAAGATTCTTCAGGTGACCTCTAAAAATAGGAGTTGGAAAAGAGGGTTAAAATATGATAAAAGCTCCCTTGAACGTCTTTCTGAGAAGTCTACACTTGATAACACAGGCAACATCAAAACACTAAGATTTATTGGCACTTAAAAATTAAATATAACAATATGAAGGGTGAAGGGTGGGCAAGAAGGGTGCTGAAAAAGAGACCCACTGCAACAGTCCAATTAAATGACCACTAGGGACATGGTCCAAAAATTACACTAAAGTTAAAAAAAAAAAAAGCCTAATATCAAACTAAGTTAGATGAAGAAAGTGATGGAAAAAATGAGGGAAGAATTAAAGTTGCTAATTCAAGTGTATGTGTAGCTAAACTGTGAGCTAACTGTACAAGAAAGCAGAAATAAATGTCAGAATATATGGACCGAGATTTAAGAAGAAAGACTGGAGTGACAAAGACCTAGAAATAACCAAAAATATAACTGATAATTGAAATTGTGAGTATAAACAAGGTAGCCCAGAGAGTTCTTGTGAAGCAAGACCTGGTGGTGTTAGAGAATAAAATGTTGAGGAACTCCAACCCTTATGGAGCAAATAGTTGAAGAACAACAAACCAAAGAAGTGAGAAAAAAAGTGAGAGAAATAGGTGAGGCAGCCACGAATCCCACTGCAAACACCAAGGAAGTGTCTAATATGGACAAAATAGATGTTAAATGGCATGAGTAAAAAGCACCTCTAGGATGAAAATTACATCATTAGCTTCTTTATCTGCAGCGATGGCAACAGACTAATGGGATCAGAAGTCAGACTGCAACTGGGAAGTGGCAGGGAGGGGAGAAAAAAGAGTGATCCTCTTTTAATAAACTTGGCAGTATGAGAAAGCAGAGAGAAGACAATAAAACCAAGTCTGGAGGTAGGGAAAGGTAAGATTTTTGGCTCTTTCTTTTTATTTTTAATATGCGGTAAAAGTTGTACATGTTTACAACTTAAGGTGAAGGGTCCTATGGAGAGGGAAAGATGTAAGATACAAAACTGAAGAATTAAACTGATTGGGCAGGTCTCCAAGGTGATGGAATTGAAAGAGCTGGAGACAAGTGGTCCTTTCCTTGGAAGGGTGGGTAGATACTCTGAAACTGGGTCAGAGGAGAAAATGAAATGGAGGTTGCCTAAGATATATAGATAACTATAGTAATGGTGGGAGGGAAGATGAGAGTCCACACCACACATCACTATTTTTTGCAGCAGAGTAGGATGTTAATTATCTGCTTAGAATGGATGTTCAAGAATGAGATAGGAAGTCTCAACAGTCACTAAGGTAAATGAAGCAAAGATCATGAGTAAAGATACCTGTCAGAAATGAATCCTTCCAGTTTTGCCATCAGACCTAATCCCAGCTATGAATCAGGCTAGAATTAGGGACAAAATGGAGGATTTAGTCAAATCTCTTCTCAGTCAGTACCCCAGAAGTAAGGTAAGTTGTCCGCAAGTTAGTGAATGCTGACTCAGAGTAATCCCCTCCACCAAGTTTAAAGGTGGCCTAGTAAGTATGCAAGTGGTCAACCTTTAATTACAGTGAGCAGGGCAGTTTTAGTAACATCCAGAAATACAGTCTTTTTAAGTACTTAAGATAATATTAAGTATCACCGAGGTATAAAAATAAAAAATCTCTACTCTCTGTAAACTGCATGTTAAGTAATTGAGAGACATGCATTCTGAAGTATGTTTATATGCTCATGAGGGTCTAGAAAAGTGCTCAGAATATAGTATGGACTCATACTTGCTTGAAACAGAAAAGCAATTTTGACAGAACCTGCACTTGCCAAATCCCTTGCCTTGCTTTAAACCCACAAGTGTGATATGTATTCAAATATGCACATTTATTCTCCTAATCTAAGTCTCAAACCCTGAGGTTCACCAGATTCTGAGTCTCATACAACTGCTCTATAGATATAGAATGAAATATTCAGAAGAGGGTGTAGCTTCCAATATGTGTTTCATCTCCATGCAATCAGACAGAGGAAAAAGGAGGTTCTAATAGCTTTGTCTAGGTATATCAGAGTCAAGTTTTCTGCGTGTTCTATATTTTCTTTAGTATTGCAATGAGTTTGTGAATAACTGATCCTACACATTATAATTTTTATCATAGAGGCAATGATCTGCACTAGCACTCAAAGGGAAAGTAGCTTTATAACAGCCAAAGAGTGCATACTATTAGGCTGAGACCTAAGATATAAAAATAAAAGTATTTTATCTTGTTTAGTTGTATTAGTTGTACTAATAAAAACTTAAAAGTTGGGTAAGATGATTATCTGAACATTATGTGACAAAAAGGACCTTAATGAATTAAGTGCATATACATTAGGGAAGGTAAACTCAATTTTCAAGATATTTTGGGTAGAAAATTTATCAATTTGGGGAAATGCTTATTATTTAGCTTTTGATCATGTAATTTGAAAAATCTTCACTAAGGGCTCAGTGATAAAGATGAAGCATCTGCCAGAAAACCGATGTCAGCATGAGCAAGTGTCCTCAAGGAAGGAGGTATTTAGTGTAATGCTTGAATGCAGCCTCTAGCCTACTGGGGTGGTCCCATAAATAAGTACTTTTAAATAGGCATTTACTTCCTTAAAATGGCCCCTTGTGTTTGCAAGTAATATAGTCTCTAGGATAACATAAAGCATTTTCACTTCAGCAAGCCAAATTGGCACTGAATTTGGGGTTGGGGGAAACAATTTAACGATGTGTGTCCTTGATTTTAAAAATTAACTTTGAACAAAGAAAAATCATTCAACCACTGAAAAAGCAGTCCATATCACTGTCATTATTTGACTAAAGTTTTATTTGACAGTTAATGAATACCACTGAAGCTGTTGATATGCTATCAAACACAGTAAAATCTGACATATGGGGTGGGGGGAGTGGTGGAAGGAAAGGAGCATCTTGTCAGGCAATACTGGCAGTTGCAGTTTGCCTGAACTTGGAAGGAAAGGGTATTTTAAATAACGTATTTTATTACAAGGGTCAACTGAAACTAGTGACTACTGGAAAATGGTTTTGGTTATCAGTCATTCATAAGTATGCTGAAAGCAAAACCAGACTTCAGTACAAACAAACATACAAATTCATGACTTTCTTATTCTAGATTGTAAATTTATTTTTCTAAATACCTTGGTTTATACTACGATTTTAAGAATGTTAACATCTCTTCATATATATCCTTTTAAAATTATATCTTCAAAACAAAATCATTATATTTTATGACAAACACTATATTATGTTTAATAACAGAAAAATGCATAATGCCTCTTTTTCCAGGTTAATAACTAATTACAATAAAATGCTGTAAATTTTTAATCCTATGCCTCTATAGGGATTTGTACACATTAATATTGCATTTAAATGACTGCTAATTTTATGTGTCGTAACTATTACTAAAGGAGGCCTAATAGAATTCTTATCCCCCAAAGCACCATTCTAGTAGTTCTAATTTACTCGAAAATCAGACCCTTATTTAAAAAAACACAAACACAGTTATAAGATACACACTTTCTATTCTTTAGACTTGCTTTCATGCTAGTGATTTGAGAATTAAGGATATTTTATTGCAAATTTATAAGCTAGTACAGTAAGGAGGCTCTCTGATCATACAACAGGTTTTTAAGAGCAGTATTATTTAAGATACACGTAGAGTAATGTAACCAAACCATTAATGATGATAACAAAAGACACTACGTTATCTAATCAAACCTTTAGATAAGAGATAATGATTATTAACAGCTCCAACAGAGTGAGGAAAGTGGTAAGTAGGGACTTGAGTACATTTTGGAAATAGCTTGAAGTCACAAACGTTCATGAATAGCACAGTAAAGCTAATAGCAAAGTAAACATTCATGAATAGCACAGCTTAAAATCTAATTAATTTAGCACTCAGGTACTAAATGTAAGAATTGCTTGCTACTGTTATTCGAGTTCAATTTTGGGTTTTACAAAAAGTTCAAAAAAGGCTCTATAAACTATAAATGTAAAGTATGACAGGCACTATGGAGCCACGAAAATTCCTATTCCTTCCTCAGTTTTACGAGACAAGCATACGTTGCAAAAAAGCGAAATGGATTCCAAAGGTTTGGTGGGGGGGGGGAGTGGGGGGGTGCGGCGGAGAAGAGGGGTGCAAAACATCTTTGGCATTGAGGGAAACCAAATCCCACTCTACTCAAATGGGTGTTGACTAGAGGTTACTGTTTTCGTATTTCACGCAAAATCTGGATTACTTTAAAACGGATCCCCCAAATGAAGTGGGAAAACTCAAACGTTCAATTTGGAAATGCATTCAAGTGGCTGATGGGTCTGGGTTGTATCCTGAAAGAGTTTCCAGGAAGCTTATTTCTAGGGTTAAAATAAGGGAAGGACGTGAAGAGGTTCTGATTAAATTCTGGATTGAAAAATTAAACTTAATTGTGTCCTTAACTCCTTTTTCATTTAGGAGGACAAACAGGAGAAACCCAGTCTTGCGGACTTCGCCAAAATGCGCACTTCCATCTCAAGAGGCCCGGGCCCTCCCACTCTCTCCTTCACCCCCCCCCCCCCACCACCAAATGCGTTCAAGCGATCAAGAGGAAGACGGGTGCGAAAGAGAAGAGACCCTAACAGATGTCAAACCCACCACCTCCTATCGCGCCTTTTCTATATACACTTAATTTTTACGCGAGGTGCACTGTTTGGACGTCTGAAGCTGGAGAACCGGGAAGAGTCCAGCTCTCACCCGGGGGGAAGAGGGAGAAGAGGGGAATAATGGTAGAGGGCGCTCGATTGCCCACGGGGCCTTGCCCCATCCGCTCTGGGGGCGCGCAGGGAGGAAAAGGCAGCTCTTCGGGGTGCTGGGGGAAGGAGGGGGGATCCGAGGTGCAACCCACACATCCGCTGGGCCGCCGCAACACCGGCCGCAGGGCCAGAAGGCTCACTCACCGCAGCACGCCGAGCCCAGCAGCAACGCCACCACCAGCGGCCACATTTCCGCGCCCGCCGCGGGGTCGCCACCGCCGCCGCGGGTGTCTGGATCAGCCCAGGCAAGAAGAGCCCGCCGCCACCGCCGCCGCCTGTCAAAGCACGACCAGACACCGGGCGCGCACGCGCATACCCGCCGCCCCACGCCCGCGAGAGCCGCGCACGCGCACGCGCACGCGCACGCGCCCCCGCCCACAGCCGCTGCTGTTGACGCGTAGCCCTCCCCGCACAGTTCGGCGGAAGATAGGAGTCGTTCCAAGGCGGGAGCGCGCCCCGCGCGGTCAGCGTCCAGGCTCGACGCGCAAGGCAGGGTGTGTGTGCCCACGCTCACCCGGGACCTCCTGGCACCAGCCTCTGTCCTCGCCACTGTCCCCGGACTGTCGCACCACCCTGGGCCCCATCGTCTTCCCATCGCTTGAACTCTCCTACCTACAACCCCAACCGCAAGCTGCCCCAGGGACCCAGCCTGGCGCTGTGCACTGTAAACCCCGCTCAGGGCCACCCTGCTGCGCCCCAGGATCCCTCCTCTCCCGGGCCCGTCGTCTGCCCGCGCGCGCCAACCCAGAAGCAGCGCCCCCTTTCATCTCTATTTCCTTCTAAATCCGAGGGTGGACACGTGGGGGCGTCTCTCCCCGGGCGGCGCTGTCGGTGAGCAGCGGCGCGAAGGCGGGTACCTGTCCGCAGGGAGCTGCCTCTACCGCTGGGGCTGGAGCGCCGCCGTTGATTCACCATCTTTTGTGTCCCTCGAGGTTCCGTTTCTCTTGTTTTATAATGTTTTCACTCTTTGCAGTGTTTACCGTCCCCGGGGATGTGGTTAACAGACATTTTCTGGGGCGGCAGGCAAGGTGCCGAGATTAGGTGACTTGGCTAAGCCATCTATCTCTTCCAGCAATGTCTTTGTGCCTGGTTTGTGACTTTGCTATGTACAGCCCTTAGTTCTGTCGGGTTTTGCTTTCTTGGAGAGAAAAAAAAAAAAAAAAGGCTTAAAATATTCCAAGCCACAACGTGAATAAGGCCTTTGAACAGCTCACTTTGCCACATCATTTATTCCCAAGAAAAAGCCCTTTTAAAACGACCTTTAACATTTTCCAAAATGAACTCTCTTCCAGAGAATCAGGCTCCGGTGACTGCTGTAATTGCTGTAATGGGGTGCATATCCAGCCTGCTTCCTGTGTGCTTTTCTCTTACCTGCTGGGGGGGTGGGGAGGGGAAAGCAATTTTCTAACACAATATACCACTTCTCCAAATCTCTAACGCGGGTGTCTTTTCTGTTGCACCCCATCCCCACAGTAACAAAATCTAGGAGATAAAATTGCCACACAGTGAAACTCTGAAGCAGCCTATTCTACAGTGTGCAACTTTTCCCTAAAACTGTTTCCTGGTTAAACCTTCTTCATCACAAAACTAGTTATTTAAAATCAGAGAGTATTTTAAGTATTCCCATTTCCAAGACTTGTCACTGAACTGGACAAACAGAAGGTGTTTAATAAGTGTTTAATAAATTGATGTGACTGCTCCAGTGAAATTGTTTTTTAATGATTTAAGAAGAAAAATAGAAAGAGAAAACTAGCTGGCAGTTACTGCGCAAAAACAATGGTTAATAATTATGGTGGTAATTATTTGAGTGGCAGCCTTGACATCCCAATGCTACCAAAGGGAGATCGATTCTCCTCCAACTGCTGCTTATATGGATACAAAAGAATCATCCACCAGACTTTTGGGACATTGTGTATCACAGAGCAGCTGGTTAGCTAAATAAGGCTGTCAGCTGTTCCTGAGACCAACCGACCCCCCTAAAGCTGAATAGTTACTAGGAAGGACTGTCCCCAACCTTCAGAGGTAGAGACTGAGTAATGCTCTAATTTATACAGGGAACTGCTGTGGTTATGTCCTTAAGTGACTTGATGCAGAAAATGTAGTAGGCTTTAAGTTAAATAACAAGAGGTCATCTGGGTGACCATCTCTACTCTTGGGAATTCAGCTGGCATTTGTTTTGATAGTGGGTCAGAAATCTATTCCAGAAGTGACAATTCAACACAGCCTGTCCAGGCCTGATGATCTTTCTGAGATCATCACTTGGACTACTTTCTCTACACCTTACATTTGTGTTTCTTTGTTTGAAGTGTCTAAACAATTTTATTTGGAGTTTGAGCTCATCTTTATATAAGGTGTTTCTTGGGTGGAAGGCAAGAGAGTAATGCATATTAAAATGTTTTGAACAGAGGAGATATCCATTAGATAAATTGCTGAAATTAATCCTCATAACAGATGGGTATGCTGATCTCTATAGTAGAGATGAAGAAATAAAGGAAAGAGGAGTGATGTGTCCCTAGCCCCCAAGCTCCATGGGGTACTTTGGTCTCTCTCATCTAGACCTATAGCCCTGTCCTCTTTTTTTGACTTTTTTTTTTTTTTTATCTATAGCATCAAAGATGTTATAGTTTCTCCTTTACTGCCAGTTAACCTAAGACAATTTACTTAAATTTTCTGGTACTTAGTTTCCTCACTTATAAAGCATATTAATAAAACTCTAGAAACTAACTCTTGAATTTGCCTTGAGGATTTAGATAACACTTTCACAGTTACACAGATTAAAGCCTGATGCATAGTAAGCAAACAATATTAGCCCTTATTATCACAACTTCTTATAGTGATCTGGGTCTCCAATAAGGGCAGTGAAAATTATTTACAAAAGGATCACCAGTTGCTATTGTGAAGCTTTCAGGGAAGACTGTGAGTTGAAGCAGTGTCTACTCTTTTGATTCAGTAGCCATACTCCCCTCTATCGTTCGCATACTTTGTTGGTGATTGAACCCCAGGGGCTCATATATCTGACATAGGGCTCAGGGCCAATGTTCTAGGGCATTCATTAAATTAACCCAACTAATACAGCATAGAAGCTCCAGTCATCAAATAAAGCAGCATAGCCATGGAAGTCTATGCTCTTGAGTAAGGACTGGGCTTGTGTGGCGAGGCAGTTGGAAGTTACTGACATAAAATGATGGACATGATGAAAAGATGGGTTTGACTTGGGGAAAGAGAAGGAAAGTGCCAGCATCAGGAAATAATCTTAGGTTATGCTTCTAGTAGGGGAGAATATTAGAAACCGCCTCATAGAAAGAGGGTGGTAAGACTAAAGATTTCAGGTAAGGGCTGTCTTAGCAGAGAGATGACAGAGTGGTGTGGTGTGGTTTTCCTTCTGAATGTCAGATGGGCACATGATTCTTTTCACCTAAGTCAGGAAGAAGTGCAATATTTCCTAGATTTCCTCCTGCCGCTGCTGCCAGAGGCTACACATGTAGGGGAACTTTACTCAAGATAGCTTGAGAGTGCCAGAGAAGCCAGCTTCGAGGTTACATTGCAAAATCACAGAACGTTTCTTTCTTCGAGAGTGCAATTTATTTGGGCGCCTGGACAGACCCTTTGTGTCTTCCCTAGCTCTCCTCTTTGCTGGCAGATCGCGTACATGTAGTGGGTATATACTATGCACCAAGACCTCACCATGCTACTGCATTACTTTTCTATTCCTACAAATATAGGGGCCTAAGAGAATACCCAGTGATTACCGCATAGTTATATAGGTTAGAAGCCCAGTGCACTCAGCTAGTTCTCTATTGGCCTTATAAGACCCCAATCAAGGCGTTTTTCTGGCTGTTTTCTCTTCTGGAAATTTTAGTGAAGAATTCCTTTAGTTGGTCAGAAGAATTCAGGACCCGTATGACCACCATTCCTGTCTCCTTCCTGGCTGCCATCTGGAGGGCCCTTTGGCATTTAGAGGTCTCTTGGAGGGCATTGCATGGGCTGCATGTAGTCTTTGAATATCTCAGAACTAGTAATGGTAGGTTATGTGCTTGTGTTGCTGAATCTCTCCTGACTCCACTCCCCGCCACGGTTCGGTAATGGAATTCTTTCTTCTACTTTTCAGTGCTCACATGATTAGATGGGTCTCTCCAATAAACCAGGATTTTAAGGTCTGTAATCTTAATCACATCCTCAAAGTCTCTTTTTACCCTATAAAAAGTAACATTTACAGATTACCAGGCATTTTAAGGCTGGGAAATCTTGGGAGGCATTATTCTGCCTACTACAGTTATGTTCTTCTCATATTTATTTCCCTTAATCCTCATTACAGTGGGAAGTATTGTTAAAACCTTTGTCTTGGTGGAGAAACTGAGCTCAGGGAAATTTATATTATAGGTAATAAATGGTGGAACTGGAGTTCGAAATTCACTTAGGTCCTCACTCTGTTTCCTCTGCCAGAGAAAGGGGACTGATCTGAGGCTCTTGCTGCAGCTCCCAGTATCATGTCACTGGTTCTGCTTCTCAACTTAGTGAGTCCCACTGTGCAAAGCAAATTTCCAGTGCTCTCCCTAGGTACTTGATTATGTATCCACTGGTTCTCAGCAGAAACTAGATGGCAAGTTCAAATAAAGTTATTTAGAAGAGATTAATAAAGACACTATTTGCAAAGAATGATGAAGCACTGTTAGCGGGCAGTAGCTACCCGTCCCTGCCCCTGCCTGTTCCCAGGTCTGGAAGTGCAATGGGAAGAAATGTTCATCAGAATTTGGAGAGCAAGAAACAAGTGGAAGAAGGGGCTGCCTGGCAGGAAGTTGTCTCTTTGATAGAAGAACATTGCTGCTGCCTGTCTGGTGGAGAAGTGGTGAAGGAAGCTTCCTAGCTTCACTCTCCTCCTGCCCTCTCAATTCTCAACTCTTGTTAGGGGCAAACCACAATCAGAAAATAGAGGGGAAGGGGTCAATTGATGCAGTTCTTGGAGTTTAGTTTTCCAGGCTGAGAGCAGAATATGGGAGGATGGAGTATGGATCTGAGAACCCCAGCCTGGCAGGACTGGCCCTCCCTGGACACTGGAGATGATGACATGATTTACTTTATTAGTACACTGGCTTCCTAAGCATTGTCTTACTATGTTACCATAAGCAGAGGGTGCTTAAACCAAGAAAAACTTACTCTCTCATAGTTCTGGAAACTAGATACCTGACATCAATGTGTCAACAGGGTTGTGCTCCTGCTAAAGCTCTAGAGAGGTAGCTTTCCTTGCTTCCTCCTACCTGTTGGTGAATTCCAGCAACACTTGGAGTGACTTGGTTTGAGCTGCTGCACTCCAATCTTTGCATCTGTCTTCATTTGACCATCTTCTGTATCTCTACATTTTCTTTTCTTATAAGGATGCCAGTCATTGGATTTAGGGGCCACCCAGAACCCAGCATATCATCTCTAGACTAAAAACTTATCCAAATAAGATCACATTTTGAGGTGCCGGGGGTACATGTGAATTTAGTCAGACAAGCCATGAGATAGTACGTTACTTCTGGGCAAAGCGTCAAGACCAAGAATGCAATTTGCCACTCTCTCATTACTTCCATCACGGCAATCAGCAATTCTCAAGGTTGTGACTGCTCCCTCAGCCTCGGTCTTAAAGTGAGACTGAGGCAAAGCAGGGCCCCAACTGACATACAAAGGAAACCAACAGAACAGAAATGAATGTGTCATCTCCCCTGACAGATACCACCGACAGCATATAATGATCTCAGTTCAGGCCTTTAGATATATTTTCAGTAGCTAAGGGAATTCTCCACTTCCTTCTTTACATGCAAAAACACCTTTGAATACTGGCATCAATAAAACCACTTTACTTTAACCAAAATTACTATCCTTATTATTTCCAACTCCACTGGCATCATTTTCCTGAAGTATAGCTCTCCTTTGGGGTCAAAGTACAGAAAGAAATAGAAATCTTTTTTTTTTAAAGATTTATTTATTCATTCAGAACTGGGGTACAAGCCAGAGATGCAGAGGGTGAGAGGATTCACCAGAGACAAAGCGGGGAGCAGAACAGGCAGATCGACCAAGTACACCGCTGAGGGGAGCAGCAGGCGGGCCAGGAGAGGTCTGCCACGCCATGTGGCCACCTCCGGGGCAGGTGGGGATTGAACGCATACAGAAGTGGCTCCAGCTTCTTAGTGATGTGCTTTAATCCACTGCGCCACCAGGGAGGGCTGAAATAGAAATCTTAATGGGAAGTTTCCTAGAAAAAAAAGGTGAATACTAAAACATATACAAGCTCTTTAAAATTAGCTGCAGAGTAAGTGTCTACATTTCAGGCTGACAGTCTCTGTGTTCAGAATGGCCAATAGCATTCAGGCATGTCTGCCAAGAAACCTTTGTTCCCTGCCTAAGCCAACGCTCTCTAGGTGTGCTTTCACCTGCTCTATTATGACCACTTGTGTAAAATCACTCAAGACTACTTTCTGAAGTTTATTTATTGATGTCACACAAGTCCTCTGGGTACATCTGCCAACCTACTTTTCTCTAATACTGGTCTAATTGCTATGGGTGTGGGCCAGCAGATTTAAACTATCATCAGATGGGCTTTAAAAGTGAAGTGGATAAACTAGGATCAAGCTGCTAGACAAGACAGATGTACGTACTCGGAATCAAGAGAAAAGTTCCTGGATTCCACGTACCTTTAACTTCACTTATCCGACCATCTTACATGGCAGCCAGACTTGAAGACCACCCCATGCCCATGGCTGCTTTTGCAGCTGCAACCTCCATCTACAAACCCCTTGCTCCACAACTATAGGAAGGAAGGGCAAAGGGATAGAACCACCGAGCTTCTTAAAGTGCACTAGCTGGATCAGCAGCATTGGCAGCGTCTGGGAACCTGTTAGAAATGCAAATATTTGGGCCCTGCCCCAAACCTACTGAACCAGAAACCAGCTGGCCTGTCTAGGAAGTGATCCATCTTGGTAAAAATGTCATCAGCTCCTCTGTGCCCTTCTATTTGGTGGGAAAAAAAAAACAAAACACCTATAGTCGTGAATGCTTGGCAAACCCACTTGTCTTCTGGCCCAGTGGGAATTTTGTGTTGGCTCTAGGCCAAAGGTGCCAGTCAGGTCACAGCAGCACCCATGAGACAGAATCCTTCCAGCGAGGAGAAGTCGCTCAGGTGGAAGCAGCCTCATGGTGGAAGAGCACATCTCCTACATCCTCATGGTGGAAGAGCACATCTCCTACATCCTCTTTGCTAGAAACCAATATGCACTTCAAAGTGGTTTGAAGATCTCTTTAGTTTTATATTTAGTGGGTTTAGAAGTAGTTTAAGAAACTGGTTTCACTGTAGTTTACAAACTGTCTTTTTTGTGTGTGCATCAAGGTACTTTATATCTGAAATCCGCCTTAATTTCTCATGAGTTTCCACTTACAAGATGCCATTTTGATAAAATGCAGAAATATTCCGTATGGTTAGATAAGTGCATCTCTTTGTCTAGAGAATAGAGAATGAAGTAAACAAAAGGAAACCAGGGGATTCCCTGGAGGAATGACAGATCAATACCCATTTCATCAGAAGCACCTGCATGACAGCATGAGCCATCAAGGGGGACAAATCCTACTCTGTCATAATCCAGAAAAATATGATCTGTTCATCTGCAGCAGCTGCATGGGCCAGACCCTCTGGAGCTGGCTCCGGTAGGTCAGGCAAAGGGTGCATTGACTGTCTATCCCAGCAAGGTCGGTGGCCTTCCAATAGTGTGCTGTGTGTGTTTCCTCTGGGAGGTAAAAGGGTTCCTGGTTGACAAATCAGTGAGATTTGCTAGAAGCAGCTATGTTCTTCTTTGCTTGTTTAGGTGATTCCTTTTTTTTTTTTTTTTTTTACTAGATTGCCTGAGAAAGGCTTCCATGCACAGCACAAATCTAGTGAATCAGGAATTTCTTTTCTTGTCCTTTTTTGGTAAAAGGTTGCACATCTTAGTGTGTTTTCCTCCACTCTCAGACCCCACCATGTGTTTCAGAGCATGGGAAACATGGCCTCAGGGCGCCAAAAGGAAAAGGTCATGATTTGTGCTCCAATCGCCACTTCTCTCTGTCTTGCTTCTTTGGGGCTGAGTCCTATGCAACCCAGCGTCCTTTTACTTCGTAGGTAGTGGCTTGTGCCAGAGGGACTGCAAGCTAGATGAAAAGTTATCAAAGCACTAAAGGAAAGAATCGATAGTAATATATGTAAGTGTGTACATATATCACAAGTGACAGGCTCATTTCCATGCAAGTTAAGAAGTCCTCAGTGCCTCTAATTGACACTCTGCACATCTGTGTGCAAACACATACTCTTGAACTTCAACATGGGTGGACTTACCCTGCAGGGGCCAAGTGGGCAGCTGCCCCTGGGCTGTGTTTGATTCTGCTGCAAGGACTGTTCCATGTCCACCCCACCTGGCCCAGGCCTTTCGCCTGCCGGGAGCTCCCATATCACTGGCCTCTTTGGATTCAGGCACTGAAAGTTGTTTAAATGCAAATTATTTTCTAGGAGGTAGAGACATTATTATTCATTAATATTTGGACTTTAATGAGTTTATCAGCTTAGAAGAGAATAGGCCAGTCTTTTTTGTAATAGAAGCCAGAGAGAGATATTTTAATAATGATAAGTGGAACAGAAAGAATGTGATCTGAAATACTACAGAAATTATAGCCACAGAATCAAAGAGTCGCATGAGGATCCTGGTTACATGGCAAGAAATAAGGTGGAAAAAACAAATGTAGGAAGTAAAGTGCCTCCCCAAGCCCACAGTTCATTTCTGCCTGGAATTATTAGCATTTTTTCTCTGAGCAGGGGTTTTTGTAGAAGGCTTGCTGAAACACTGATGCATTTCACATTTGCTACAGTAGCACCACTTCAAAGGGCATAGTTACATGTCTATATATCCCTATAGAGCCAGCTATTGAGCATCTGGTTCATGTGTAGGTGCTGTAGGGATGTCAGGAAAGCAAAATAGACAAAACCCTTGTCCTCCATCATGGAGCTTTTATCTTTAGTGGGGTGGTGGGGAGAAATAACACATATAATAGTTAAAGGATATATAGTAGGATAAATGGTGGTAGGCACCATGGAGAAAAATTACACAATTAAAGAATGTTCTACTTTAAATAAGGTGACCAAGAAGGAACACTAGAAAGTGGCTTTCGAAGACCAAGCCAGGCAGATGTCACTGTAGAGTTCATTCAGGTAGCGAGGGTAGTATATGCGAAGTCCTATATCAGCAGCATGCCTGGTTTGAGGAGTAGGGGTTAATGGAAAGTGGGGAGACTGAGGCTGAAAGTGGACAGTGTGAATAGTTGAGAGTGATTGGGGGAGAATTGGAGGGGGAAGATCAGAATATAAGCAGAATGTAGTTCCCTGGGGGCTTATATGACATCACTCTTGTTCTAAGCAAAACATTTAGAGAAGGGCAATATTATTATTCACATTTCTTTAATAGGCTCTTGCAGGGTCAACCAGAGCTAGCAAATGTTTTTCACAGGCCATGAGGTCTTTGTTGCAGTTCCTTGATACTGCTGCCATAGCACCAGCCAAACTAATGAGTGTGGCTGTGTGCACGCTAAAAAATGGTATTTACAAAACAGGTGGCTGGCAGATTTGGCCCACACTGATCCTTGGGCTGTTGCAATAATCCACAGGCACAGGCAAGATGAGGTAGCTCAGAGCAGAGGTTTAGCAATGGGAATGTTGGGAAGGGGTCAGATTCTGGCTACGTTTTGAAGGTTGAGCCTGCAGGATTTGCTGTTGGAGCAGACTGGGGTGTGAAAGAAGTCAGTCAGTCAAGGATGACACCAAAGTCTTGGAGCCGAGCTCCTAGAGAAATGGAGTCACCACAGCTGAAAACAGAGAAGGCCCAGTTTGGTGGGAGGCTGGAGAAGGGAGGCAGGAGTCAGCTGAGCATTGGAGCATTTGAGACGTCTAGAGGGTGAAGGGACTGGATCACACACTCCCTAATTCTTCTTCCAACTCTAACATCTGATTCCACAGCTGTGAGAGAATAAGCATCTACCTTAGAGGCTGCTGCTGTGACCACTTTCTTCGGGGGTACCTTCCACACTGCATTACTCCATCTTTTCCAAATGAAATTGGCTAGAGACCAGTTGCTAGAAGGAAGAAACACTGCAAGGGCGGTAACTGCCAGCTGAAACTAGCAGGGGGACTTGGAAGCGTTGCCTACATGGTGTATGTGCCTGAGGAGGCTTTAAAGGCTGGAGGCAAATTTCTGTGTATCTTAGTTTCCTGGAGGTTATTCTTAATGGAGGGTTGTCAGCCGACCAGGCTAAGAATGTTCAGCTCATTGTCAGGGAAAAAAGCAAAGCAAGTTCTTCAATTTTCACCTCCGCTCCACTGTCAGAAATCCACACTTCAGCAGCCTCACTCTGCATAGATAGCCCAGTGCCACGTGATCCTGGGGTCCCTGACACTCACAGGACACAGATATGGTCTTCCTCACAAGCTTCTCCAGGCTACTTCTTCCCTCTTCTTTCTCATCTTGATTCACTGGGAGATAGGCCTTTTGTCTGCCCGAATTCTTTCCACCCAAAGGAGTGGCTTTGTGCCAGGGGGTTGTTTGCTGTATGGAGAGCCGGCAAACCACTTTGGGAGTGAGCTGATAGTAATATATTTAAAATATGAGCATTTATCAGAAGCAGCAGATGGAGGCAGCAGAGTGGAGCTCCCAGAACTGAGGGCAGAGAGTGTTTCATTCCAGAGAAAAGAGCAGATCATCTAGACTCAGCTGCTAATGGCTCATGGAACCAGTGATGGGAAGGAGGAAGACAAAAAGGCCACCTTTCTGCTAGGTTCTGGAGGTCACAACACTGCCTGGCTGAGAGTCCTGGCTGCCTCAAAGACCACATTCACTCCAGGATGGGAAAGAAAATCTTTCCTGGCATTTCCCTTAACGTGTTTGACTTCCCTAAAGGTTAACTGTAATAAAAATTTTGAAGCTCAGAGTTAATGGAAATATAGACCTCTCATTTATGTATGCATATCTTAAATCATTCCACAAATATTTACTACATGTCTCAGACATGCCAGGAACTGTGGAACACTCGGGGACAGAGATTCAGGCAGACATACACGTTACAATTCTAAATTACTAGAACAGTCAAAAGTATTTCAGCTTTAGTGCTTTACACCATCCCCACATCTATACTTAAAAATACAACCATATCAGGATGGATTCTGTTTACTATTTGAACTACAGAAGTATATATTTTAGTGGTAAATTTCCACAGGGCAATCCCAAGCGCAATACATTCTTGGGGTGGGGGGGGAACCCAATGTTGTTCACTTCAAATCACCTGTTTGAGAAGAGAACTTTTGAAAACACCAATTTTAAAGTTGCTCTTGGGACTGTAGAAGGCCCCCAAGTCACCCAACAAAGAATAGATAGGTTATACTCAACAATGAACCTTTGGGAAAATGCCTGCTTTGCCTTTAGGTTTTTTGTTTGTTTTTGACAGGCTTCTAAAAGTGCTATCAGTGAATCAATCACATATGTCTTCAGATTGCTTTTTATAGTATAGGCTAAGAATATGAACCTTTGAACCATTATATCTGGGAGATGTGGATCCCAAAATCTCCTGATCAGAATTAATCACTTCCTTCCTTGGTACCACCAGGAAGGTGAAGCCTCACACTGGAATATACCAAGCTCCATCCATAACTCTTCTCATGATTCTGTGAGCTCCTCAAGGGGATGTGCAGCATAATGGGCAGGGAATGAATTGAATGGAAGAATAAAGCCTGCAGAAATGCCTGAGGTTATAAAGAAGGGAAAAAAACAAGATTATAAAGTATCCAATTTTATCACGTTATCTTTAAAGTAGAAAGGATCTAATTGTTATGAATGACAGTATCTCTACATATTCCTAAAGTTGCTCATTTTATTTTATTGTATTAGGCACTTATTCAACACCCTTTGTTGGTGTTCATTAGGTTTCAGGTTGTGTGATTCCCTGAGACATTATGACCCTAGAAACATACCCTTATACACTGTAAAGGGCTGGGTTAGAACTATGTTTAGGGAACAAGGAGAGCACCTTGGAGGAAAGAAGCAGGGAACACTAAGGATGAGAAGGGGGCTGTGGTCGGGTGATTGAGGCTCAAGCAAAGCTGGTACAGATCTGACAGATCAACAGTTGTCAGAGGGAGAGCTGTTGTCCCCTTAGGAAGTTTGCAAATGTCAGGGAGCATCATCAGTGGTCACCGATCGGATGTCACCCCTGAAAATGGTCAAAGACTCTAGATGCCCCACTATTTCCTCCTATATAACAAAGATTCATCCTGCATCGACATTTGTCTGAGCGTCCTGCTAGACATTCATGTAGGTAAAAATCTAGTTATAATTATCTGAACTCAAAATCCAAGTCATGTCTAATACACACACAAAGCTGCTTTGTGGAGTTTTAATAAAAACTGCATTTTCCAGGAATATGACTCCTTTGTGAGTCAGAGGAAGATTGTGTCTTGCTCTCTTTGGAATTTTGCCAAGAGTCATTCACCATCTTGAAAAGGAACATGCCTGACTGTCTCACTGCTCATGGTATTTGTGCCATCGATGCAATACAGCAGAATCAGTCTTCATTTGTATCTATCAATCCCCAATGATTCTAGGTGAACATTTGACTATCTTGTTATGTCTCTAAGTGTACATGTGCTGAAGTACTTTTACATATACAAATCTATATGTCTATATTATTTCATATTACTTGCTGTTTTTTTGTTTTACAGTTAAAGTGTTATAGTGGATTTTTAAAAACTATGAATAAAGATATGTTATTTGTGAGAGTTACTTCAAGACAGGAAAGGGCAGGTTAGTTGTTTCTTTTTTTTTTTTTAAGATTTATTTATTTATGCATACAGAACTAGGGTACAGGCCAGAGGTGTGGGGCGGTGAGAGGATTCACCAGAGACAGAGTGGGCTGCAGAATAGGCAGATTGACTGAGGGGAGCAATGGGCGAGTCAGGAGAGGTCTGCTGCACCATGTGCGTCATCTCTGGGGTGGGGATTGAACTCATGCTTAAGTGGCTTTAGCATCTTAGTGTTGTGCTTTAACTGGCTGCGCCACTAGGGAGGGCCCAGTTGTTTTTTGTTGTTGTTGTTATTGTTGTTTGTTTGTTTTTTAATTTATTGCATTTACTTTTTTTTCTTACAATGTTTGTTTGCTACTTGCTTTCTTTTCTCAGGTGTAATTCACCTGTGTACCACCATCATAGTCCCTTGTCTTCTTCCTTCCCTCATTTTGATCCCTTTCCCTCTCCCAGCAGGTTAGGTTTTTTAATATATAAAAAAAGAACATTTGGTTTCAAAGCTGAGTGAAGTTGGTAAAATAAATGGAAAAAAGCACTGTAGGTAGGAGTCTAAAATCTTAACCTGTGTGAGAAATACCTGGTGATCTTGTTAAAACTAGAATTCTGATCCAGTAAATTTTGGAGTGAGGCCTGAGAATGGGCATTTCTAATTAGCTTCCAGGTGATGTAGGCACTGCTGAACATGGAACACACGTGGATTTGCTAAGTTCCAGACCAAGAGGACTGCAGGTGCAAAGGTCTGAATGCTTGGAAGAAACCAGGAAACGCTAGAATCAATAGTTTGCTATAATGAGAGACCAACAAAGTGTTAATGTGCTAGGAGATAAGTTAAAAAGGAACAAGGTCAGAGTAGGAATGACCTTGTCCGTTCTAGACTTCATTTTGTAGACAACAGAGTGCCCTGAAAAGGATTTTAAGCTGAAATATATATGTTCTTAGATCTCCCAACCACTGGAATGTCTGTGCTGGAGGCAAGAGGCCATGATAAGGCTTTTACAATTATGTTGCCTGAACGTGGAGATAACGAGCAGCTGTAGAAAGGCAGCCACAGTAGAAGTGGAAAGAAGAAGACAGACTTGTTGGAGTTAGATTTACTGGTGCTTGGTCATTGATTGAGTGTGGGTGTCAAGGGAGAGGGAGGATCAAAGGTGACTTGCAAGTCCCCAGCATGAACAATGAGTGTACAGTGATGCCATTGGCCAGCACAGGGAGTAGCGAAGGAGCAAACCTGTAGGCAGTGCTTACGAGGGTTGGATTTCAGAGAAACTAGATCAAGTTGCTCATCATATCATATGATGGAAACTTATCCACCAGGCCTTCAATATGAGGACTTTTATTAAGGGTACTGTGTTCGTGAGAAAAGGGCACTGTCGATGGGTATATTTGTGCAGCCATTGTAAAAAACAGTATGGAAATGCCTCAGAAACTTACAAATAGAGGGCCCTCCCTGGTGGTGCAGAGGGTTAAAGCACAGCACTAAGAAGCTAAAGCCACTTCAACACTAGTTCGGTCCCCGCCTTGAAGGTGGCCCACCTGGCACCACAGACCTCTCCTGATCTGCCCACTGCTCCCCTCAGCTTTGTATTCCAGGGAATCTGACTGCCCTGCTCCCCACTCTGTCTCTGGTGAGTCCTCTCACCCCTGCACCTCTGGCCTGTACCCCAGTTCTGTATGTACAAATAAAATCTTTTTAAAAAATTACAAATAGAACTGCCATATGAGTCATCAATACCACTTCTGGTTATATATTTAAAGGAATTTAGATCAGAATCTCAAAGAGATAACTACATTCCTGTGTTCACTGCAGTGTTAAGACAATGGTGGTGGGTGGGTAAGTGGTTAAGGAAAATGTGGTATTTACATGCAATGGAATATCTTTCTTTAAAAAAAATGATTTTATTTATTTATTTTTGCATAGAACTCAAGTACAAGCCAGAGATGGGGTTGTGAGAGAGAGGGAGAGTAGAGAGCAAAGCAGGCAGTTCTACTAAAACACACTGCTGAGGGGGGCAGCATGCCAGACAAGAGAGGTGTTTGGCTCTCTGGCTGGGGATCGCACTCAGGTCATAGTGGTGGTAGTGCTAAAACTTAACCCCTCAGCAATCAGGGAGAACCCCCAGTGGACTACCTTTCAATCTTAAAAAGTATGTCCTGCCATTTGTGACAATACCATTGAAGTTGGAGGACATTAGACCTGAAATAAGACAAATAAAGCCTGATGCCACTTATAGGAGGAATATAATCTAGTTAAACTCATAGATGCAGTTGAATGATGGTTTCTGGAGCTGGGGGAAAGAGTAAATAGAGAGCTACCAGTCAGAGGGTTATAAGATGAATAATCTATAGAGTTTTACTGTGCAGCACAGTACTTACAGTATAAATATACTATTTGTAACATAAAATTTTGCCAAGATGCAAAATCGAATATTAAGAGTTCCTAACACATACAAATAATAAATAAGGGGAGAAGATGAAACTTTTAAAGCTAATAAGGTTAAGCTAATAATGTCAGAGAGTACAATGGTGATTCCCTGACTATATATGTAGGGGCCAAATCATTTCCCTGTTAGGTTTTTTAACTGCCCTAACAGTTAACTTGACAAAATAAAAAAACAAAACACTGATTAGAGGAGGAAAACAAGTTTAACTTCATGCATATGGGAATCCCATGTAAATATGAGATTAAAAAAATGTGGCCCTGTAAGCAGTTTTATAGTATTTGCAAAAAGAAACAATAAATTTGTGAAGAATTGACAAGACAAAGGACTTTGGGTTTGGGGTAGTAAATAGGTGAGGAGGAGCAAGATTTATTTATATAGCCCTCTGTGCCCTAAATTCCCTCTCTCTGGTGATAAGAATGCCTCCTTCTCTTCCTGGTACAAAGATATGTTCATTACACGGGAGATTTGTTTCCTGCTGTCAAGGACCAAAGGAAGGTCAGTTGTTTCTCAAGTCACATTCACTCAAACTGATCAAAATCCTAAATGACACATTTTAGGGTGATTTATTCTGTTCTTCATATACTTATCTCTGAAGTGGTTCACATCGTGTACATCTTTACTCTTTATTAATACCTCAATAAAGTGGTCATTAAAAAGTGTTTTGTGTTTCACTCTAACAGACACCACTTTCACAGTTATGCCCATACGCCAGTAGATTTCCAAGGGAGTAGAAAGGGAGCATGTAATCTCTACAAGTTCCATGGGTGTCCTGCCAGATGTTGGTATAAACAAATCAAAAGAAAAGGAGCAATATAAACCCACATATTATAGAAATGGTTTAGGTAGTATAAGAAGGTGATTATCTGACACAAGCTATGCAATCTCTATCGACTGACATATTCTGGATAGAGATGGAAGTGCTCTGATAATCAGAAATTCCATGCTAACTTATGTTATGACCTCCCTTTTTTTGTAATATCAAAATATTCTAAGCAACCATCAGCTTACAACCATTAGCCTGAGCTGCCTGGCTCAGGTGAGCAAGCACTGCCCAAGACAGGAAATTCCTCTAGAAAGCAAAAAATAATATTGCAACTGGCTGATTAATAAAAACAATTATAACACAATCAATATTGTAAGACAAGGCAGTACTAGAACATGCTAAAAAATAATTAAAGTTCTTTTACTGCCCGGACCAGAACCCAAATCTTATCACTCTACTCTCTTACTCAAGCTTTTATTGCTCAGTCTTTAAATGAGGAATCTTAACTATCTCCCTTAGTGATTTATCTACCAGAAAATTCCTCCAGCCTAGTCTTCTACCTTACTTTACCCTCTTTCACAACTTCTCCTTGGCCCGTGACCTCACCTTATCCCCCTTCACATCTCCAGCCCAGCCTCCACCCTAGTCCTCAACTTTACTTTAACCTCTAAGATGTCTCAATGAGAATGAAGATCATTAAATAGTATTTAAGGTTTAAAGGGACTTTATTTTAGCCTATCAACACTGTAGTAAATATAACAACATTAGCCTTAAGTTTTATGAATTTATGTACCCATCTTAACTTTAATAGAGTGATTTTAAGAATAATGAATGTTATATCTCAGCTAAAGGGTAATACGACCCTAAACTGTTCTTAGAAAAAAGATGATTGTAATCTCTCAGCCCAGTTCATGTGCTGATGTCATCCCACTGCTTGCTCCTAATGTATAAAATAAACCTCTGCTGAAGGCAGAGCAGGAAGACTTGCACCCAACTCTGATTCCTGTGTCTTCCTTGCTCCCCTTTCCCCTTTTTCTCCTTTTCCCCCCTTTTTAGGAATCTCCGTGCTCGCTGACACTGCTCCCACCTTGAGACCCTGCCTGTTCTGCACCCCCATAATCTGTGATTGGGGAACAAAGAGTCCCTGACAATTATCCTGATAGAATTTGTTAGAGAGTAAATGTCAATGAATAGAAGACATTTTCCAGGATCAATCTCTTACTTTCCCATTTCCCAAAGAGAGAGAGAGAGAGAACAAGAGGGAGGGAGAGAGAGAGATCTGTGGTCTGTTCTTGCTCTTCCCCAGGTTTATAGCAGACAGCTCAAGGTGGTCCATCTGAGCTCATGAAGCCTGATGGGCCCCGTCCTGTACTTAATTGTGCCAAACTCTAGGAATATCATGGCAACTAGTCTCCACTGGCCAGAAGAAGTCCTTTTCCATAGTCTTAAACTGCTTTCTCATTCAGTTTTCACAATAACTCTTACAACTTTTATAAATGAGGAAATTGAAGCCTATGAAGGACAGGTAATTTGCCTAAGGTCACATAGAGAAGAAACGACAAATCTAGCCTTGACACCTTTTCTTTTCTCATTTATGCAATTCATTTCCTGTAACCTCTCCAGTCACACTGAAATAATTGTAGTCTCTTTCACACCCATGCTGCATCATACTCTGAGCATACTGAGTTCTTCTGCCTGAAGTCTTCTCTGCTATTCAACTCAAGAATTGAGTTGAATTCTGTCAGGGGCCCTGTACCTGAGGAGATTCTGTGCCTGCTGCCTATATTCCCTTCCCCGTGTCCCATCGTGCATGCATCATGCTGCACTGCAATCATGAGTTCACACACCCCTCTTCTCCAGGCCATGGCTCTGTGAAGGCAGGGCCATATCTTAGTGCTCTGCCCCACCATGTCTATACATGTTAGTGTCCGAGAAAGCCTTTTGCACTAAACTTGTGTGTACAGTCACTAGTGGCTTCTAAAATAAATTTCACAGAATGTAATAACACCTGGGAAATATCAATCATTTTCTAATGAAAGTAGACACTAGCAATGTAAAAAAAAAAAAAAAAAGATGAGTGGGAAAATCATAAAGTTTTAACACTTTCCTTGAACATAAAACTTTTAAAAATGTGGATTTCAGAGTGAAATTCTTCTCTCTTGTAGTCTACCATCAATATTAGGCTTAATTATTTAAATGTTATATATTTGGAATCAATATTTAATTAAATATCAAATTTATTAGGTTTTTAATAAATAATAATATTTAATAACCACCAATAACCTAAAAAAGCATTCAATTTTGACATAATTAATTTTTAAATAAAATATAATGGAAACAATTAATTCTATATACAAGTCTACACCTTGACCTATTTCACTTGTAATCCTCATTCTTTTATATTTTTCTTGTCTGCCATTTTTTCTCTGCTTTTCCCTACTATTTCTTTAGTTAGGTTTATGTGAAAGAAGATAGGCTTTCTTCGGTCCTGCAACAACGTGGGCAGAAATTAGCACTTAGGAAAAACAAATAAAATAGAATTACTTTTAATATGCAGGAAGATATAAAAATGTCTGCAAATAAGCATATTTGGGCTTGAGCATTAAATTCCATTCCTCCAGGATGTGTTTAATTTTACTATAAAGTAGTATATATTTAAAACAACTAGGAGGCTATCAGTTCTGGCTTTGGATTCAGAATATGTTCTGAAACAGGGTTCACACAACACACATATTTATATCTCCCTAAAACCAATGCATTAATTAGAATCTTCAGGGAACTCAAGTAATACAATCTATCGCAGGCTGTTTCTCAAGCTGATGTGAACATATCACAGGAGATTGCACAAGTGAACAGCCATAGGAAGCAATGGAAAAATAAGTGGCATATCTCCTTAAGTAGCTATTGTAGATTAATGGGCTAAGCATTATATTTTATATAAATAACTAGTACAGATCCCGTAAGGAAGAGAATGCAAATTTCTTATGAAATTTTAAAGGTGAAAATAACATGAGACTACAAAGAAATGTTTAACTTGTGATAAGTTGCTTGGGCTAAGTCCCAAGCTGCTGGTGGTCTCCATTCTTTTCTTTGACTAAGTGGAAAAGTCAGAGAAGCACAGTATGAGATTCACATAGAAATAAGGATAATAGGAAAGGGCTGCACAACAGTTAATGTTGGAGACTGGAATAATGTTAGAATAGAGTTAGTTTAACAATCCAAGATGACTCTGGCAACTGAATTATCTTGACATTCCCTAAGCAGTTGAACGATTCATCCTTGGCCCTTCATCGAACTCCCTGATTGTTACTCCTATCAGTGGACCAACTCTTCATTCCTTCATATGTCTCTCAATTTCTACTTTATAACTTTTGCCTACTACTGATTACAGTATATCCAGGGACTTTCATAGTCTACTTTCTCTTGGGGAATCTTTTGCTTTGTTTCATCTTCCAAACGCCCAAACCAGTTCTGTATTATATTCTGTAAATTGCTCCAAAGGAGGAACAATGTTTCTTCAGTCAACACCATAATCATTATTTATAGATTTTGTGCCAAGCTGCTTGGTAGGGCACCAGCAAGTCTATAGGTGATTGTTCTTGAGTTCTAGCCCCCTTCTGTCCAGGTCGGCTGGTTATGTGCAGTTGAAGGATTGAAGTATGACAGCTTGAGGACTCGCTGTGGTCAGGCTTCTCCTGATGGAGATGGTGGGAGGACATCATAGACATTCTGACATTTGCCTTCTCTAAAACAGTCCTAACAGGTATCAGAAATGGATTCCTCTGGAAGAATGGACAACTGATATTACCAGCTAAGGACATGAAGACTTCACTGAAACAAAATTCCAGGTAAATATAGAGAGAAATTTAATAAATGGAATCTTTGTTTGAAGAGACTTCCTACACAATACAGAATCCCTTCTCATTTATTTTCCTTAAAAAATGTTTTGTAGATGGCCCTCCCTGGTGGCGCAGCGGGTTAAAGCACAGCACTGAGAATCTGAAGCCACTTCCGCATGAGTTCGATTCCCGCCTGCCGCCTGCCCCGGAGGAGACCACATGGCGAGCCAGACCTCTCCTGACCCGCCCGCTGCTTCCCTCAGCAGTGTACTTCGTCGATCTGCCTGTTCTGCTCCCCACTCTGTCTCTGGTGAAGCCTCTCACCGCCCCTGAGCCTCTGGCATGTACCCCAGTTCTGTATGCACAAATAAATAAATAAAAACTTAAAAAAAAATGTTTTGTAGGGCCCTGCCTGGTGGTGCAACATGTTAAAGTGCAGCACTATGAAGCTATCCACAGCCCCTGCAGCAGAAGTTAGATCCCTAGCCAGGGAGGTGACCCACATGGCATGTAAGACCTCTCCTGATCCGCCCACTGCTCAGTATATTTCAGTTCAGTCCATCTGCATGTTCTGATACCCACTCTGTTTCTGGTGAATCTTCTCACCCCCTGGTGTCCTCACCTCTGATCTGTACCCCAGGTTTAGTATGCATAAATTTAAAAAAAATTTGTATTTCAATTACAGAAGACTGAGTTATTTCCTATCTCACCATCATTATTGATCCATGCAAAACTTCTCCTATAATTCATTTACTGATGCATTGGAATATTTTCCACAATATCTGACAGGTATTCTAAACTACTGTGAGAACTCAGTATATATAAGGGAAGTAGCCATATGTCGAATCCTCAGATCCTTAGATAATTCTTTCTTATATTAAAACAAAAAAATACTACTACTAAAATATTGCCTATAACAGACCTATCACTTAGAACCATATAAAAATATGTCAGTTCCTTTTTCCAACTAGATAGCCTTTTAACTTCATAAATTCAGCTATTATGGTGTGTGAGTCAATGTTTTCTATGTGGAACATTTTAGTTATTAATTAATTCTTCATATATGTGTTTAAGATATGTTAGTACCTTGTTATTGGACACACTCCACTTCGACAAGTCTTTATAAAAAATAGACATATAAATATTCTTAGATAGATGTGCTCTGGTAATACAGAACATTGTGGGTATACTTTTACTTCCCTCTTTCTAAATTTCAGTTTGTATTAATGCATTCTAAAGTTTGCATTAGTTTTTTTTTTAAATAATACCCCATTTTGACTCCCATTGAACTTTAAGTCTTTTTCAAGTGAACTTCCTGTCAGTTCAAAGCTTTCCTATCTTATATTTAAGTAGTTGACTATTTGAACTTAGATGCAGAACTTAACATTTAACCCTATTAAGTTGTATATTGTTAATTTCATTTCACCCCTCTCCTTTGTCAAGGTCTTTTTCAAGTTTGATTCTTTAATATGGTTTATCTCTATCTCTCAGTCATCTACAAATTTAGTAGGCAAATTTATATATCATCCATCTGCTTCATTAAATAAAATGTTAAAGATTTCAGGACAAAATCACCTTCAGCAGTGATTTTCAAACTTTTGTATGCAGAAGAGGTATCTGGTACATTTCCTAAAAATTCATCTTCCCAATTATCATTTGTAAAAATTTTGAGTGGGAAGTATAGGATGTGATTCCAGGAATATGGATTGCTAACAAGTAGCACATGTGATTCTAGTGCTGGCTCATACTTTAGAAGTATTTTCAAAGTTTCTCTTAAGTGTCCATTGACATTAATGTGTTCACTAATTCTAACAGGGTTCTGCAGTTGTCTAACACAATGTTGGACACATGATTAATACGAATCAATGAGTGAGCAAAGGAATGAAGGAAGGAAATGAAAACTCAGCTAATAACCCAGTTCATGTATCTGCATTTTAATCACACAGCCAATAATAATGACTTTTCCAAAAGCTCTATTGTAATTAAATTGTATTAAACCTTTGATTTTCCCCACTGGGAAGGGTATATTTTTCATGACCCATTCCTCAAGAACATGTGTTGTCTCCAAGGAAACACTGCTTTCCTTTTTAAGTACTCACACATCACACGTTTAATTCCTCTGTCTAGAATTTCGTTGAGAATTACAGGGTATCATATTAAAACTCAGAGATAATCCTTTACTAATTCCTGTTTGACTAATAAATTAAGATGTAGTGTTAGTGTTTGACTTATTTATTCCCTTTCAGGTCACATTGATTGCCTTTTCTGTTTCAATATGTTTGCAGATAAATAAGAATCCACATGCCAAAAAGTATAGCAGGGAGAGGTTTTTTATTTTTCCACGAAATTTATATTTTTGAAAACACTAAAAACCCACAGAAAGCATAACTTGTGTATTTTACCTATATCATAGTTGCGAGCATTTTACCATATTTGTTTTTTATAGCTAGCTATAGCTAACTCTAGCTTCCTTGCCCCTCTCCCCGGCTCCCAGCCAAAAGGTCCTTGTGCTTCTTTAGTCTACATCAGTTCTACTGTGTTCTTGACTTTTAGGATGGACTTTGAATTTTCTGAATGTGCTTCTTTATTGTTGTTTATTTTTTTATATAGTATTTTGGTTTTGACTTTTGATCACATAAAGTTTTATAATTTCAGAAAGTAATATAAAATTTAAAAGATTAAAAAAGAGCATGATAAAATGTGTTCCAAAAAAAGGATAGAGGCAACTTGTCAAGGTGTTCACCACACATTCCTAGTAAAGGAGAAAAGGAACAAAAGCTGGTGTGAAGCATCCTGGTCTGTGTGAAGCCTAAGGACAATTCAGCAAAATGGCAGAGGATTTCACTAGAAGAAATCAGTCAAGAGGTCAATTCCTGACTCTAGGAAGGGACCTGTTTAGGATTCCGTGGGCACAGATCAAATACAGAAACTAGTGCCTGGGTCTGCAGGAGATCTGAGGAATGACCAGGGCTGTCAGCCCAGAGACACCCCCTTCATAGGTTGGCCCTCATTTGATTGTTCTCAGAGACCTCCAGGCCCTGCCCTCTTGCTGCAACTCACAACAGATCTAGAGGGACCCACTGAGCCTCCGTCAGGACTTCACCACAACTCATCATCTTCTCTACTCAGCCCCACTCCCTTCCATTATTCAAACTGGTGATAATTGAGTTCTTCCTAATCAGGGCTCACAAGTGCATCATCGCCAAGCACTGCTCCAAGCTCCCACTACTTATGAACAAATGTAATTGTCACAATGCTATGAGGTAGGTGCTACTAACATTTCCATTTTATATGTGAGGAAACTGAGGCACAATGTAGAGTGGCCAAGCGACCACTCAGAGGTACTCATGCAGCTGGTAAGTGACAAAAACTTGACTTGAACACAGGTGGTTGACATGCCACCACCACAAGTTTGCTACTTGGCACTTCTCTGTGACATGGAGATTGCTTTAAACATACTCACTATTCTAGTTCTTTCAGGGTTTCAAGATGCTTTCCTATGCAGGGATGTAGAAACACTTCCTGGAGATTTAACATAGGAGGATATTTGTCCTGTTCCTGTAAGAGTCAGGTAACAGCAGTTAGACCTGAACCCTGTTTTCCCATGGGACTGTAGCTGTCACCAGGGAACTCACTTCATCTTTAGGCTGATTCCCCAGAGCTCAGTTTTCCTCTGGTGACATGATACACCTCCCTCTCTTCCAAAGGAAAGAAAATGAACAATGCAAAAACCTGAAGTGAGCGGTAGTGTTTTTTATCCTAACACAAGGGTAGTTCTTATCTCCTGGCCTATTTGAGTACACATTCAGAGCCGGTGTAACATAGCTTAATCAATCTACTGAGCATTTATGCATGGCTTTCAACAACCTTTTAAGATATGTAAAGGCAAATCTTTAAAAATTTGCAAGGTCACCATTGCCACTTAAATGGGGAGAATGAAGAAATGATCAAGATGACAGTTGTTGCAATTTAGAGTTTGGTAATCTTTACACTCCATTGATTTTTCAGACCAACAACCATCTGAGATATCCCCTGGGGCTGACAAGGTATTCAGGACAAAAAAATTTTATTACTGAAAATGGGAAAGTCCCAGAGACACTGGAGATCATATACAATGGAGTCATTGTAGGTCATTACATTGAACATCATATGTCACAGGACCACTAAGTATTGGGAAGTATATTGTCCCCTGTATTGCAGATACTTTCTATTATTAAAAAAATTGTATTTAATTACTAAACTGGAATTTAGGAACCATGAAAGAAAACAGAAATTAAAAAACACACCTGAGCTCAAATACAAAGATCATTATTTAAATCGTTTGATCCTTTCCCAAGTGTTTCCGAGTGTGTGTGTGTAAAACACACTTACTTTACACATATTCAGACTTATGTAGTATATTGTATCAGAACTGTAGAGTACAAATGATTTTATATACTTACTTTCACTTAGCCTGAGCACTTTTCCATATCAGTAAATGCTCTTTGGAAAAAACACAATTGCTAATGATTGCATCATTTTCAGTGAGAGTGTATACTACACTAACTTATATATGTATATATATGTGCATATATGCACACGCACAATGGGATACTATTCAGCAATCAAGAAAAGGTGAACTTAGTCCACTCATAGCAACATGGATGGAGCTAGAAGGGATTATTGTCAGAGATTAACATTTTAATTGGTGTACTCAGTAAAGTAGATTGCTCTCCTCAAAGGAGTCAGGAGTCATCCAAGCCATTGAAGGCCTGGGAAGAACAGAAAGGTAGATGAAGAAAGAATGTGTCCCTTTTGCTACCTTCCCTCTTGCTTGTTCCTGGAACAGTGATCTTTTCATGCCCTTGCACTATAATTATGCAACTCCCTTTTGTGACTCTCCCTTTTGTGATAGCAGCTACTGGGGCTTCCCAGCTTCCATAAGCCAATTTGCTATAAATCTTTTTGCATATATGTATGTTTGTATGTATGCCTATGTGTATCCATGTATATGTACAGGAACAATCTTTAAATGTAAATGTAATCCTGCTTTTGCCTTTATCATTGCTTTACTTTTAAAAAAATGTTTCTTCTATGTTTGCACCTCTAAGTATATGTTTAGCTTTTATATTTTTGAGCTTTGCAAAAATAGATTCATTTTTTATCTAATCTCCTCAGCCCTACTTTTTCCCATTAAGTCTATATACATATATATGTTTATTCATGTTTAATTGAAAATATAATTCATTCATTTTCATCTTGAATAATTTTTTCATAAATATGTATATAGATAATATGTATACATATGTATGTGAGTATGTATATGGGAATGGAATTGCAGGGTTGAAGGGTAGTGCATGTTCAATTTCACAAACCATTGCTAAATTGTTTTCCTGAGTGGTTGTACTAATTACATTCCCAACAGCAGAGGAAAAGATTCCCGTTGCTTCACTTCCTTGCCAATACTTTGATATTTTCAACTACTGAAATCTGGTTGCCATTTTTCACTTAGTAGATTAGCACTAACTTTTAGGCATATTTGTCCAAGTTCTCAAAGACTGAAAAGCAGTGTTCAAAACCAAACTGACCCATTTTGTGATTTGGGTTTCTTAATGCCCCTTGAGGTCAGTCACCTTTGACTTTGCAGGAAAACACTCAATAAGCTGTGTGTCATGTGTCATGCTGGGCCTACTGCTTAGCCCTTTGAAGAGACCACATTAGCTTAGACAAGTGAGCAACAGAATGAGTCAAGAATTAGAAAGCTTTGGCTCTAAGCAGGTCTGTCCTACAGCTTCGTAGGACATGCAAATAAGTCACCTCACCTCTTGGTATCCCATCTGCTCACCAGGCATAATAGAGCTGACCTTCCTCTCTGCCCTGCAGTGATGATGAAATCCTGTTGTGCAGTATTTTGAAATCTTTGGATGCAAAACAGGACAGAAGCGCCAAGTGTGATGGTTATCCATGCCAGCAACACTATAAGACAGCATAAAAATAGGAAGCAGAGAAAATTTCATTTTTCAAAAGCTTCAGTGAGAAAATTGGCTGGTCAGAATGTCACTCCCTGTTTTTGGTTCATAAAGACGCTGACTTTTATAAAATTAAAAAATAAATAAATAAATGTACACATTGTTGCTTTTGCCAGGCAGCAGCCCTTTGATCAGCACCGTCCCTGTGAGAGCAGATGAGTCACTATACAGAAGGGAGGCCAGTACCTTAGGGGACCCTGGGGCATCAGTTCTGTAGTTGTCTCTCAAATCTCATTTTTTTGTTACAAGACTCTGAAGCCATAAAGCATGAGGGGATGACGCAGGTTGAGGATGGGCGAGGGCCTCCACTGGGACATCGTCACTACACAGGGTCCAAGACACCTAACTCTTGAGAGCTGACTAAGAACTGAGACACTAAATGGGGGGGTGTGTGTAGGGGGAGGAGAAAGACAGGGAAGGAGAAAGGCACAATGGTCTATGGTGATAAAGTATGGGTGGGTTGGTGGTTGCTCTAGGGAGGTAATACTTGATGGGGTACCCCAATGTTACCTCAGTTATCTATCAGTCAATCAATCAGTCAAAGAAACAGATACCATCTTTTCAGACCTGGCCTCCTCTCTGATTTTCTCAGATCCCCCATGCTGCTCTTAATTAGAGAACATGAACAATGTAGATTTCAAACCTCATAGGGGATCTTTGCAACAGCCTTTGATATAGCAGGCGTCCCCCAAATAAGGTGATTAATGCTATTATTTCAGAATGATGGTTCATTCTGAAAATGAGTTAGCCATAATTTTAGTAATTTATACCCATCTTGGTCTAAATGAGCTGTGATGAGCTGGAGTCACTTTACTTTTGAATAAGATGGACTGTGGGGTGGTTGCAAACCACAGAAAGACATTTCAAACCCTCATCTTGCCACGTGGTGTGACACTCAGAGAACGTAGAATAAAAAATTTTGATTCTTTTGTCACATCTTTATCTCCCCAGTTTTTAAACTGGAGTTTTAAAAAGTCAAACACTTAAAGGGTGGCTTGGTACCTGCACCCCACTGAGAAATTGAAAAAGTGAAAGGTAAGGAGGTGTAGCCATGGGCGGAAAGAGGACATGAGTGACATGAGTCCACCCACGACAATTGTTCTCTGACATTATGAGTCATGTTGTACTCGACTCCTGATTCCACCCAGGAAGGCAAAACCACTGAGCACTATTGAAATATTTTGTTCAGGAGTTTCTCAGAGAGAGGGTCCTTGTAGTATTTTGTGGAATAGCTTGCATGGCAATTGGCATAATTAAAGTATTGCCATAGAATTGGTATGGTGGGGCCCTCCCTGGTGGTGCAGCGGGTTAAAGCACAGCACTAGGAAGCAAAAAAGCCACTTCAGCATGAGTTTGATCCCCCGCCCCAGAGGTGACCCACGTGGCATGGCAGACCTCTCCTGACCCACCCGCTGCTCCCCTCAGCAGTGTACGTCAGTCGGCCTGTTCTGCTCCCCACTCTGTCTCTGGTGGAGCCTCTCACTGCCCCTGAACCTCTGGCCTGTACACCAGTTTTATATGCATAGATAAATAAATCATTGGAAAAAAAAAAGAATTGGTACAGTGAGACTAAAGTGAGGAAACTTTCCAATAGGAAATGCTCCTTAGAAAAAAATGTCCAGTGTCCTCCCCTGTCCTGTGGTCATCTCTATTTATTCTATTCACTAACCTCTTGAGAAGGGTCATTTCAATTGCTTAACTGAAGAATTCCAATTTGCTGATAGTTTCTTTATCTGCCTACATCTAATAATTGGTTTGGCAGATTATTTACATTTCTGTGAATTATAATGATGTTAGTGTCTTTATTTCTTAAAAAGTTTTTATTTTGGAGGTCAAAGCTATCAGTAGTCAGCTAAGATTCCATTCCCATCTTCATAATTCTTGTATGGATAATAATAAGTTTACAATAGCAGGCTAGTGGGTTATATGTGCCCATGAAATATCACACTGTTCAAGCCAGTGAAACCCATAGGAAAGTGAAGGCATGTTATATGAAAAAGAATATAAAATTATATCTATACCATGATTTCTGGTACATAAATTATGTATAGATGAGCACAGAATGAAAAGGGAATATGTAAATTAAGAAAAAAAAAAAAAGCAACAGATGTTTGAGGCCCTCTCTGGTGGCGCAGCAGATTAAAGCACAACACTAGAAAGCTAAAAAGCCACTTCAGCATGAGTTTGATCCCCGCCCCACAGGTGACCCACATGGTGTGGCAGACCTCCCCTGACCCGCCCACTGCTCCCCTCAGCAGTGTATTTCTGCCCATCTGCCTGTTCTGCTCCCCACTCTGTCTCTGGTGAAGCCTCTCACTGCCCCTGCCTATATCCCAGTTCTGTATGTATAAATACATAAATCTTAAAAAAAAAAAAAAAACATGGTTGATTGATATGATGGGATGATGGAGAGTTCCATTTTACTTTTCCATTAACTGTCCTAAAATATCGCTTGTGTATTAAGCAAAAAGTGCAAAAATATTTGTTAGGAGCAGAAGAAGGTATATGCTGAAATCAATAAAGTGAAAATTATAGGCCCCCACCCTTGCATGGGCCCTGTCAGTGCCTGGTTGGTAAGAGTTACAGAGAGTTCCAGGTGGAGAGAAGAGCCGAGTTACAATCAGAAACATTTCTGTGTCAGCATTTCTGGAAAATTGCTGAAAAGAACTCAGAAGAAAGGGACCTAATTCTCCAGCACTCCTGTAATTTGTCATGATCTATTTTCTTATTCTAAGTAAATATTCGCTTTCATGCCTAATTTTGTATTCGTAAATCGGCATTCTTTTTCTTAAAGAGAGCTTCTGTAATTGTTTAAGCTTTATACTTCACAAAACCTGAAGGTGCTTTTGATTAGGTGGGTCATCAGCACCCCAACTGAGTACCGTCTAGTGTGAATCTGGCTCTGGAATTCATGCCCAACTGTATGAGTGGCCCTCCCTGGTGGCGCAGCACTAAGAAGTTAAAGCCACTTCCGCATGAGTTCGATTCCCACCTGCCCGTAGGTGACCACATGGCGCGGCAGACCTCTCCTGACCCGCCCGCTGCTCCTCTTAGCAGTGTACTTCATCTATCTGCCTCTTCTTCCCTCTCTGTCTCTGGTGAAGCCTCTCACCGCCCCTGCACTTCTGGCCTGTACCCCAGTTCTGTATGCACAAATAAAATAAATCTTAAAAAAAAAAAAAAAAAGGAGCGTGAGTGTGTAGGACAGACCACCATTGAGCTCGGTGCTTTGTACACTGCCACATTCCTGATTCCACTTCTGTCTCCCCAAGATTTCTTCAATTCTTCATCCTGGGGAAAGCAGCTTGAGATAGAGTTCAGAGTCTCAGCGCGGGAAGGAACTTACCAGCCACAACTAGCCCTTAGTGAGGGGCCAGGCTCCACCCCTTACCCTGAGATGATCTTTAGGCACACTTTTCTTTGTCTTGAGCCCAAACCTATCATGTGTGCATCTCCCTATGCTGTTTGTTTCAGTTGAATAAGTGTAACATTCAATATGATAATGCTATAGGAAAATAACTTGAGTTTTTCCTTTAATTCCCAGCTAATTATGGGGTTTTTATCTACTCACCATAGTAACTTACTGAGGTAGGTATCATTATTCTTATTTAGTATAAAAGATTTTGCAAATAAAATAGAAAATGCCCAGTGAAATTTGAATTTCGGATAAGAACCTAACTCTTAACTTTTTAATGTAAATATGTGCCCCACATACACAAGTGTGAAATTCAGTTATCTTTGGAGAAGAAGTACTGAAGTGTCAAACGTTGTACCTGGCAACCCTCTTATTATGTTCATTTTGGAGCTGAGGGAAAAAAAGTTCAGAGCCCAGTAACTGGCAAAGTTGAAACACAAGTCCAAATTTTTGACTTTTAGCTTAAATCTTCCATTATTATATGATGAGACTAAATATCCTCTCTGACTCCCCCTAAGCATAATGTGGAATTTGTTTGTCCCTCAGGAAGACTACAGAATATATTAAGACCAAAAAAACCAAACATAAAGTAAGATCAACAATGAATCCCCAACTAACTCCCAATTTACTTAATACTTTGGACAAAGTTCTTGGAGAGAAAGCAGTGAGTGTTTCAGCATAAAATGAACACTGGAGAAACGAGGAGACTCTGAGAAAGGAAGAACAGTGGACTGAAAAGCCCTTCCAGGAAGGCAGATTTTTTTTTTTTTTTGTAAATAATATAATAGTTTGTTTTTACACCATTTTGTGCCTTTTTCCATCCCCGTGGGCTTCCCATCACCAAATCACCCATGTGCCATCACCATAGTCCAGTCCCTCCCCCCACTGTTTCTGATCCCATTCCCCACTCCACCCCCATAAAATGACTCTGGTTTATAGTTGTTCATATTATTATTATTATTTTCTTGCCTGGTCCTTTATACTCCTGCTATGAGTGAAACCATCCAGTATTTTTCCTTTTCTTGAAGGCAGATATTTTTAAAGATCCCTGGAACTACCCTCCTTGGTCACTGCAGCAGTGGGGGAGGGGAGCCTGGGACTCACACTGGAGCCTTTCCACCTGGGTGTTTCTGGAAACTGATGCTCTAATCATATTTCCCCCTCACCTCTCAGCACTGATTTACTTTCTCCTCCCATTCTACATGCTGCAGAACTAATTGCCTGCCTAATTGCCAAAACTAATTGCTGTGACATTCATTGTTCATCTGCTCTCTTCTCTGGCTTGAGCTCAGGCAGGTGGCTTATGCAAAGGCAAGTTTAGAATTACTCCTGGGTTGCTTTGGGCCAGGATGCTTCAGAATGATGTCCCAGCAAAGTTGTTCTCATGGAGGTGGACCAAGGAATCAGGCACCTCACTGCACAGAGGATACTTGCTCTTGGCAAAGGTTTCATTCTTCTTGGCTTGAGATGCAATTGCTTTGACTTGTTTTGAGTCTGCTAAGTAGTATTTCTCAGGAAGTCCTTCTCTCTCGTTTAGAAACTAGAATTAGATTAGTTGATTAAAAAATCAAAACCCAGAGAGATGAACCTGCTAGTTGCTGGCCACAGAGCTCGTTAGTAGCGAAACTGAATCTGGCACTTATATTTCCCAAATCATAGCGCAAGGTGATTTCTATTGTACCACCCTGCGATCATTGCAGTTGCACTAAGTACTTTTACATTTCCTCTTACATTTTTAGTTAAGCACCATCAAGGAGTATTTCTTTATTTGCAAAATAGAAATCAGTAATGCCAACAAGTATTATCCATACAATGTCTCATTTAACCCCCAAAAACATCAGCATGAAGAGGTGCTCTCAGTATCCTTATTGTACATAGAGGGAAACCGAGGCAGAGGGGGCTTATATTTTCTCTAGATTTGATGCTTGAATCACCTTCCGACTATATCAAATTCATGTGTAGCATCTGTGGACTGCTTTTTGACTCTGAAACAGAAAGAACTTCTGGAGATGCTTAGAGGTAGAGGTGAAGCCACTTGAATCTAATCGACCAGATTATGAAAACTATTTTGTAAACGTTTGAGGTTGGGCCAGGGGGTCATGATTGTGCCCTCTTCTATCCCGCTGATACAAGCACAAATGATTACAATGCTAGAGTGGGGACTCGTTGCGAACGAATTCCTGGGATACACTGGAGAGTGCAAAGGAGGATGAGATGGAAGCTGAAGGCATGAGGTTGGGACTGATCTGCCACTACTCTATGTTGGGACTCGAGCTGTATGGCTTGAGAATGGCCTCTTTCCCTTCATCCGTGAAATGAAGGTGGCAGACTCCATGCTTTCAAAGACTGCCACCACCCTTTACATCTCAGATGGCACATCTAAGGTGGAGGCATGCAAGGGCAGGGCCCACAGTCACCACCAGGACAGCTCTCCAGTAGCTCCAAATAAAAGTCTTATTGTTTGGCTCTTGATCTTTTCCTCCCTTCACTGACAGGAAGAATAACAAAACCAACGAAACTATTGTACGAAATAAGAATGTTCTCAGACAGGAGGAAGCTGTGATATACACAACAGCAAAACATTGGAGGGCAAAAAAGTAATTAATTATACAATTCACTGAACTGGGTAGGAAACATGAACGATGGTAATGCAGAAGAGCTAAAAGTTAAAAAACAGCGATTAAAAAAACAAAGTTTTGGAATTTGTTTGCTAAAAAAGGCAATTAATGTCCAGAAAGAAAGAACTATTTCAACAGTTTAAAGAAAGGCCTAGGCACAGCTAGAAGGATCCCAAGAGAACAAAACAGGAAAAGCTTAATTTTATCTAAAGGGGAAAGAGTTGCTTTCAGCAAAACAGAGATTTTGAAATAAAGACTTCTGTTATCAATTGCCTTTTCAGTTCTTCTGGTTAATTTTATGAGGCCTTATGACCTTTCTAGTGTTAAATGCTCATGGAAGAGTGGTAAGGCATGCAATTAGTTTTTGTGGTATGGATTTTGTAGAAAAAAGCTTTTTAGCAGGATCTATATGCTTGTGATAAAGCCCTCTGGAGGAGAGGGTATTATTTGAGGTCCCAATCTTCTTCATGCTGTTGTGTAGTCTAAAAGAGTCCCATTCCCTCTCAGAGCCTCAGCATCTTCCTATCTGCATGAAGTCCTCAGCCGAACATCTTTGAGGTTCTAGTCTACATATTTGCATTTTTAATTGTGAGGCACAGTAAAATAGTTTTTATAATCATGCGTCCATAGGGTATAAGACATTTAAAAGTGCTTACGATCGACAAAATTAAAAAGAAATAGAACAAGCTGAGTTTTACATGTAATAAGGGTAAGTTAATAGTATATTGTGAAACACTTTTTGTATATGCAGATAGGGTAATTGAAAATATGCCAATGTGTGTGTATTTAAATTTTCACATATTTATTCCTAATATTAGATAGGATATGGTAAAAATAATTGATAGCCATTAATCTGCAGGCTTCTAAATATTAGGGTAAAAATAAAATTATCCATGTAACAAATATGTGGTGAAATATTCATATTCTTCATATTCGGGATGGGAGGATTCTGCTTTTTTTTTTTAATAATATAATAGTTTATTTTTACATCATTTTGTGCCTTTTTCCATCTCAGTTGTAATCCCCGTAGGGGATTCTGCTTTTTATGCAGACATTTGACATTGTATACTTCTCATAACCATATTTCAACCAGATGCTTGGTGGGTGGGTGGTGGCCAGCTGGCGCTCACCACGCCTGTGATGGATGGTACATTCTTTCCGCTGCACTGAGACCTGAGTTCATCAAAGTAAAAGCACCTTTCAGAGACCGAAGTTGATTTCTGTCGTTACCAGTCTCCAGGAAACATTAGAAGAGAGATTTTGTTTTCTGAAGGGTGTGTCTTGTTTTCTCTGCCAGGAAGTTGGTTCTTGCCTCCCAACAAAGCAAGGCCATCTGAAAGCAGGGAGATTGTCTCCCTCTCAGGGTGACAGCAAAAGAAGAGCAAAGTGAAGAAAAGAGAAATAGGTGCAGAATGCAAGATGTAGCAATTGTGTAGGGAAAAGTGGGGTAGGGTCATAAAGGAGAGAAAAGCAAAGAGAAAAAAGGCAAGGCAATATAAATATAAGGCAAGTAGCTGGGCTAGCTGAGCTGTGGGTGTCCTAAGAAGCTATCACTAGTCTCTTAGTCCCTCAACCCCCATAGGATTCACAGCATCAAGGATGGTGAAGCTCAAAGAAAGGCAGTTCAGCGGGAAGATCAACAACAACAAATCCTGGGACGAGACCAAATTGTTATCTGACTTGAACTGAGGCAGAGATACGGCCTCCCTGTTTATTCAACCATTCTGTCTCAAACTGATTCAGTATTTTTAAAGGAAAATTCATATTTACTAGGCTAATTTAGAAGACCTAAGCTTCAATAAAGCAGGGACTTTGCACTCCTAGTTTCCTAGATTAGCACCAGTATCGTGGGAAGGGCTCAATAAATTTTGTAAAGTAATGCTAATTGATCAGCTGGCAATTGACATTTCAGATGACTTGGAATGGGTAATATAGTGCTAACTAAAATATATGCAATGCTTAGTGGTTTAAAAATCAATTTTGCAGCTATTATCTCATTTAATCCTCACACATTCCCATCAAGTGTCACTGTGGCCATCCTCATTTTTGAAGAGGACACTAGTTTAGTGTGACTTTATAATAAGTGTTTAGGATTTTAATCAATACTCACTGATGCCAAAGCCAATAGAGCACGTTGTCTCTTTTAGAATGTTGCACATTTAATGTAAATGCTTAGTAAGTTTCAGTAGTCATATCCACGGTAAGTCATATCCATGGTGAAAAATCATATTTACGTGGGTCCTCCAGGAGGCAGACACTGATGGAATTAGGATTGTGTGAGGATAAGTTAAGATTGAGTACTGCATGTAAAAGAGGTAGGTTGAAGAAGTAGTATTGATCTGGCCGGTAAAAGAGAGGTAGGGCCCTCCCTGGTGGCGCAGCGGGTTAAAGCACAGCATTAAGAAGCTAAAGCCACTTCAGCATGAGTTCGATCCCTGCCCTGGGAGGTGACCACATGGTGCGGCAGAACTCTCCTGACCCACCTGCTGCTCCCGTCAGCAGTGTACTTTGATGATCTGCCCGTTCTGCTCCCCAGTCTGTCTCTGGTGAATCCTCTTATCGCCTCTGCACCCCTGGCCTGTACCCCACTTCTGTATGCATAAATAAATAAATCTTTAAAAAAGAAAAGGAGAGGAAGAAGGGAGTAGCTCTGATAAGTCGTAGTCTTGCAATGAGAGGCCCAGAGCAGAGATGGTCTCTAGTTGAGCCTTGTGCTGGGTAGAAAAGGCCAGGCAGTGATGTTCCACCATGCTTAGTCAGGTCTGGATCTGATGAGGAAGCATGTGGCTTTGCTTTGAAAGTTGAGCTATTTCTGTGGGCCTGCTGTCAGCTAACAATACTTCTTGCATGGGAATGGCAAACTTCCTTTTTTTGAGTTGAAGCAATATTTTATAACCTGATATAGGTCTCAGATATGTAGCCTTTTAACGAACATCTAAATGTACTACCCTATTAGCATCACTAGAATTCAAGTTTCTATACACCAATATACAGTTAACCCCTTTTCCCTGATTTTCTGCCTCTTTGTCTCCTTCCCTTCCCATAACCATTATTTTGTTCTTACAATCTAAAAGTTTGTTTTTGTCGTATTTTTTGTTTGTACTACATATGAGTGAAGTCATATGGCTTTTGTCTTTCTCCACCTGACTTATTTCACTGTGTGTAACACCCTCTGTTTTCATCCATGTTGCAAGTGATAGAATTTCATTAGTTTGCTCTTTGTAGCTGAAGAATATTCCATTTCATTTCTATACCATGTCTTCTTCTATACCATGTCTTTCTTCTATACCATATCTTATCACATGTCTGTCAGTGGCCACTTGGGCTGCTTTTAAATTCTTGGCTTTTCTGGATGAAAAAAAGCTCTTTCTTAAAGGGAGAGGTAAGTGGTTCAGTCCCTACTGTCCCCACCAGAAAAGCATATTTAAGTATTTTCTTGATGTGATATATTTTCTATAATTCCAGCTGAGTTACTCTAGCTGGATATTGTTCTATTTAAGATTTCTTGACTTTCTATTTAGTAGACTGTAGCCCACTAAATTCCTACCTACAGGGTTAAGAGAAGGGATGTACTAGGTTGAGCAATTAAAATTTGATACACTGGATCAGGTCAACTGTTACAAAAACACAGGTGGGGCCAATCCATTTTTCACATTCATGGTGGACTTGGCTGATTGATCACAACTTTCTTCCTCATGAGTTGTGTTGTCTACCTCAAAATTATTCTCAGTATTGTGCTCCAGACGGCCACTACCAATCTATCAATGCTGGCACCTGAGATGAAACCAATTTATCATTCCACCACTAGGTAACAGGGGCAAATATAGGTCTTGGAGAAGGTGTGTGTGAACAAATGTGTGTGTTTGTGAGAGCATGGAATTGAGGGAGATATAATGAAAATGAACACTTGAAACCTGTTCATTAGTTTCAGTTGCTTTTGTTTATAAGTATGTTTGAACCCAGAATATTTTCCTCCCACTCTCCTCACCCCAAACCAATGTTGTAAGAATCATAAATGAAAGTCACGTGTAAATCCGTACTTACCCACTCATAAATATCAATGAGGGTAGTTTTTGATCCTATCCAATAAAGTAAATACTGACAGAGCTTATCAGATAAGGATTTTTTCTTTTCACTTTTAATAAACAATTGGTAGACACACAGCTGCCAGCCTAGGTTGAGGGCTATAACAATGCTTCCCCATGATTCTGTTGCTATTCTGTTCAGTTTTAGAATGGCTGCTGTTGTTCCACGCATTGCCTTCAATACCAGAAGACCTGCAAGGTGGTCGGGGGGTATAGCTATTCACTAGGGAAAAAACAGCTCTCTAAATAACCTTGCCACAAGACTTCCATTTACACCTAATGGGCCAGACAGGACCCCATAACCATTCTAGTTTCAAAAAAAAAAAAAAAAAAGGAAAACACGTATTCTGTTTTCCAGCCTCTTTGGTGGGAGGCAGCAAGGAACAAGGGGTTGGGAGTGGCTCTTGAATGGCTAACCAGGAGTGAATGGCACTTCAGTCTAAAGGATAGTGGTAATAGCATTCTAGCAGTTAAAGTGACTCTCATGTTTTTGAACACAGGTGGAAAATACTCTGTTCATTCTCCCACTCATTCCAACTTTCTGATAAAAAAAACAACAAACAACTTGGTAAAAACAGTGAAGTGCCACTAAACATGCACATTTGTTGGGTGAAGGTAGATTTTTACATCTATATGCTTTTGCAAAAGCAATCATTATTTTGACCTTCGGTGAACTTATCTCTTAAAATGTACTCTTTGAATAACTTTGAATCAAAAACCTGTGGGTATATTATTATTCACTACAGAGTTAATCTGACAACACACCATAAACTGAAATGAGAATTCTAAAATTAAATCAACAAAGATTTATCATTAAAGGTAAGAATGACAGAAGTTGAAATCTCCAACCCACTCATAATAACAAAATTCAAAATACACAACATTCACTAAAAATTATAAATGTTCCAAACTATCTTCATTCTTTAAATAGGTCAGATGCCAAGGTTGAAAACCTTTTGGTGCTATTCAATCTTCTGAGAATATAGAATTTAGGTCTTGGTAAACTCCAATGATGTGTTAATCTATTTTAGATTACTGGAAATTAGCTTCCATCATACTTAAAAAAGAAGGTATAAATCATTACATGCTATTTGTTTATGAGTTCAAGGAAGGAAATTTGGGGGATCAGGTTTTGGTTCATCCATAACATAGAATGTTGGATCATATTTTAAAAAAAATCAAAAACTCATGATGTGGTAGAATAAGAAGACTGGATTAAAGTCAACAACTGAACTGGAATTTCCATTTCACTTCTGACTACTTGGAGCAAGTTTCTTAACTTCTCCAAAGTCGTCTTTTCTCATCAGCAGACTAGTAATATTAATAAGGAAACTCTTCTACTTATAATCAAGTTTTAAGTGAATCTAACTGCTGGAAAGTCCAAAGTGACTCACCTTATCACAAAGGCATTTCCAGAAATAACAGCATGAAAATTTCCCAAAGCTTTCATCTAATCTGGTGTCCTCACTCATTATGTCCTATGCCCCTGTGTTCCTAATTGAAAGAATAGTGCTTGGCATATACAAAGCATTGAGTATGTGTTTTCTAGATGAATGAATATTATCTTGCCCCTCAAATCATCCTTGTTTGAGTCTACTGGAAGTCTGTGGCAACAGTTAAGTGCTTTCCACTGGGACTTCCTAGTACCCTGGTCTGTCCCTCCGCAGTCACAGTCTCTGTCCTCATCACTTCCCCCATCATGTATGCAATAAGCCAGAATGGGAGGAGTTGCTCTTTGGTTTGAGAGCAAAGTTTCAGGAGCAAGGCCTTACCAGTTAACCCTTAATTCTCCAGTGGCTAGCCCTCCCTGCAGGTAACATGAGGTGGTTGCCAACCCAGTGTCCAGCTGTGTATTTAGAAAGTGTTCTACTGTGTCCTTACACTTTCTTGTCAATGCTGTCCATTGGCACAGGCACAATTTTTTGTGTTTTGTGTGATTTGTTCTTGGTCCTTCAGAATCACGTCTACTTCTGAATAATTTATTCTATATTCACATGAATCATTCCTTTTCTCACACTTTAAATTAAAAAAAAATTGTCTCCATGGTAATTACATATCTTGACAAGGGCTTTTAACACTCTCACTGTTCTTGGACTCATTGGACCTGATGTGGTTAAAAATGCTTCAAAAAAGTATGTAAAGTAAACACAAATACAGAAGATTTCACTGTTGATAAAATGTGTAGAGTTGGAGTCAAAAGAAGCAGCGCATTCTAACATCATCAGTTGATCCTGTGTAGTGTCCTCTTATAAGAGTTTTGTTTTTAGCTGTGAATATCTATAGGCGGAACGTCATGATGCAGAAAAGCATCTGTAACAGACCTACTTTCTCCACATTTGTTTACGGGTTAAAATGAAAATGGAGGGCCCTCCCCGGTGGCGCAGCGGGTTAAAGCACAGCACTGAGAATCTAAAGCCGCTTCCGCATGAGTTCGATTCCCGCTTGCCCCGGAGGTGACCACATGGTGTGGCAGACCTCTCCTGACCCGCCCGCTGCTCCCCTCAGCAGTGTACTTCGTTGATCTGCCTGTTCTGTTTCCCACTCTGTCTCTGGTGAAGCCTCTCACTGCCCCTGAGCCTCTGGCCTGTACCCCAGTTCTGTATGCACAAATAAATCTTTAAAAAAAAAAAATGAAAATGGAAACTGTGAAGTGATTATGATTATTACTGCCATGAAGGATGCCACATTACCACACTTCCTTGTTGGGACACCAGATCTTTGTCACAGAGCAAAGATGGGGATTCTAAGTTTAAACCTTCTTTATTCTAAAAATAAATGTGTGTGAAAACACACACACACGTACATACACACAAACACACACCATCAAAAGGAGAGGTGGGTATTGTGGTTCAGAGTTCCCATCTCTCTTAGCAGAAAGAGTAGAGACAAAATTCGTAGTTGCTGATAACTTGTGAATACTCTTCTTCAATTATGCAAGGAAACACTTGCATAATTGCTCTAATGCACTCTTCCATTAATCCACCCTTCCAATCACTTGACAAATGTTTTGAATTGGATGATAAAATGACTTAGGTTGAGATTAGGATTGGGGTTTTTTTAATTGATATTACATCCTGGAGTACCTGGATAAATTATGTTGTAATGATTTTTAGTTGAAAATTTTTCTAGATATTCAACAGATGACTCATTTTCCAGGACTTCTTTAGTACATAGGAATGAGGAAGTACCCATGCCTGCACATGTTATATAAGATAATCAAATAATGAATGATCACTTTTTATTTTGTGTTTTAGAATTTCATAAATATAAACAATTTACGCAGAAGGAGAGCTCACTGAGTTAGCCTCTAGGAAACAAACTGGATTTTTCTAGCCAACTTGTCTTGGTGAACAACCGCCTAGACATATTGTCAATGCTCATAAAGATATTTTTCCTCTCACACTTCACTTTCGCAATCTAGAAGCCAAGTAGAGACATTTTCCTTGATGAGTGGGACTTGTAAGGACTAGCTCCAGACTTTAGGCAAAACTGGAATGTAGGGGATATTATTGCTGTAAACTGTACCTAGTCTCCATGTCTGGAATCTAAACCCTGTCCTCCTTCCCAGGCACGCTGCAGATCCATACACAAAAAATACCCTAGAGAATCAGCTCTCTGCTCTTTGAATAGTGACCTGAGTTTAATTTTCCTTTTCCCTGCCAACTAAATTTTAACCATTCTAATATTTATTTCCTCTGAGTTTCAATTCATAGAAATTACTCTGTACTAGTAACCACAGTTTTTATAATCTAAAAAATTTTATTCTTCCAAGTAAATAGTTGGCATTTAACCAGGGCAAGTCTATGCCTTAGTTCAAAAGAATGATGCAATAAGTATTCCACTTTCTCCAGAAGGCATCTCTTGACTCCCTCTACCCCACAGAACAGAGGTTCCCAGGAATGCTACTAGCAAAGTGCACTTTACCTGTCATAACAGGTAGCAATGAGTATTGTGATCACTTGTTTACTTGTTCCCTCTGTGAGCTCTGGGTATGTACACTCCTTGTACTTATTCATACACACATACCACTTATTTCTGTGATTGAATACTTGAAGACCTTCAAGAAATACTTGTGGGTTGAAGAATGAGTGAACAATGCTGAGATTTAAGGAGCTGTAAGAAAATGATGAGGTGGGGGTGGGGCGTAGCTCTTTGGCAGTCAGATGGCTTTCCTTAATGTCCCTACTTAGTTATTTTATAAGGTGAGGAGACCCCGCTAACAAACCTCTGAAGTTACCACTTGAAGTTAACAGTAAAGATTTTGATATTCCATTAAGTGATTTAGAAACCCATTCAGCATTGGATGTAATTGGTTTAGAAGTCTAGCCTTGATCTGCTCTAGCCTCTAACACAAAGAAATTATACCAAAAGTGTCATGGCATTCATGTTTTACTGGGCGAGGGAATCGTTGTTGGGGTTGAAACCAAAGTGGAAACTACTTTCACCAATAGGAGCAAAGAAAGAAAGAAAAACCTAAAGTAGAATCATTTTATCTTGATAGTTTGACAGAGATTACTCAGATTGGGGTGGGGGGGGAGGAGAAAAAGAGGGGAGGGAGGGAGGGAGGGAGGGAGGGAGGTAGAAAGCAGTCTCTAGAAAACAAAAATGAAGAGAGGCATTTCAATGATATTTCAAGTACTTAACAGTATTTTGACCTAATTACTTAAGAATATGAAGTTCCTCCTCAGCAACACACTAGTAGGCACACTTCTTAAATTAAAATGCACTTGGAAAAAGTGAATAAGAGAACACCAGCAAAGCAGGCCAGGATGACTCATCTGGATGAATTCAAGGAGGAAGGTAAAGTTTATGAAGAGAGTAATTACTCTGTTCACCTTTCCTGTGATCCTGTGAGTGTCTTCTTCAGTTCTTAATGAGGAGTAATGGTAGGTTATATAGTGACTGTTTGTAACATATAGTTTATCAGGGGACTGTGGCAAAGTCACATATAGATGTGATGTGACACTCATTTTCAATTCTTTTTCTTTTTTCCTTCTCCTCTCTTCTCTCTCCTTTGCCCCCTCTTCTTTCTTTCTCTTGATTTTGCTACCAGTCCTATTCTATAATTATGCTTTATTTTTGAATGAATAAAGATATTTAGTTAAGTTTTAGGATGTAGTGCATGAATTTACAGCTCACTTGTCTGACTCCAATGTCCATATTCCTCTCTGCTGATCGTGGGAAGAAATAGGACAAAATTAATGCCACAGAGTTTTAGACTAAGTTGTAATGTGCTCTTATGCAATGGAATCACTCTTACTCTGGAAGAGGAGTCTTCACAGAACAAACTACAAGGACTCAGAAGTTATCTATCCATAGTCACAATTTTTAAAATGCAACAATTCTTCCTCTACATGGGCAGGGCCAGTGGGCATGGTAGTCATGTTCTGGGGTGAAATACTCATCCATAGTAGGTGTTCTTGAATTGGTGTCTGAGGCCCCAGAGCTTAGTTGGGCTTCTCCAGAAACCTGTGCACTTTACAGCCCCATAGTTACCTGCCAGGGTAACTGTGCCCAGGTGCCCAGGGTACCAATTCCAACTCTATCACTCCTATTTCTCCTGTTTGACTTACAATGTGAGGCAGAACAAGATCAGAATGTTGATATATTTTAATTTGTTCATATGCTAAGTCACACTGTTTATATTTGCAACCCTGAGAATTGATGGGAAGAATAAATAGAGTTAGGATTCATATGTACGAACACCATGAAGTACTCTGAGCTTCACTAAAAGGGGAAATATTCAAGACATTCTGACTAGAAATTGTTTAGGAGCAGCAAATGGAGAGAAGCAACATTTTTTCTTTAAAAAAGCACATCACAACTTCTTCATTATGTGCAGCACACAATTTAACAGGTGTGTGATTTATTCATTTATTCACAGACTCATGGACTAACCATTCCATCACAGCACTATTGTCTGTGAAGCAAAACACATTTACAACAAACCGTATCAACTTCATCAGAAAGACGGAATTAGCTGATCTCTAGAAATCCTTTGCTACCAGTTGAAAAACAGGGTTAATAATCACCAAAATGGTGAACATGAATAATTTACCTCAATAAAGCCCTTTCCATCCTTGGATTTCTGGGTCATCTATAACCAGTGCTTGATATGCAAAGGAGGAAATTTTGCATGTTGTTTGCATTAAAGAAACAAGGAAAATAATTTGCCCACATGCATCTAGAATGGCTAAAATCGTCCTTGGGAAAGGAGCAATCACCCTGCCTTTTCTCCCCTTTTCCAGTTCTTTTCTTGAGAGGCAGACAGTTTTCCTGATTGGTGATTAGGGAAAGCAAGACTCCTATTTCTGCATGTCTTTGCTGGGAAAGTTAAGTGTCACTGGATCTTTGTTCTTTTTGTCTTAGTCTCCCAGAGTCACTGGCTTGCCCAGCTAAGTTTCTTGTTGCTTCCTTGCTTGTAGCTAACTAATGAGCAATGGTCCAGTGTGTCCTTTGATGTTGACACGGAACAGAGAAGTAGTAGGTCCAGGCTTCTCTTTCCTGTGCAGTTCAATAAAGTGTGCTGTGTTCTCTGGTCCATTGCATAAAGTTGATAGCGTGCTTGGGTGGTGCAGTGTTATTGAACCCAATCTTACTGCTGGTAAAGCTGATACTGTGCTTTGATCCTCCATTTACTGGCCCCTTTGCTGAATTCTTGAATCATGGAATTGTAATGTGAGGCATGGATGAGATTTTACCCTGCTCCCAAATTCCAAAAGAAATCAATGATTGCTGAAGAGAGGGAGGGTGGGGAGAGAACAGTGTCAGGGGTAGACATGCCTGTGTGTGTGTATACAGAGCAATGGTACTTTGTACTTTCTGTCTGCAGAACTGTTCTCATTGGAAACATTGGAAAGCCACATTAAAAATGGTTCCAGGAACTACAATTCTGTAGGCACAGTGGGAAGGGTACCATCAATAAATAAATTGACAATGCTGGCCTGAAGACCTTTCTGAACAACATTTCTACTCAGGGAAAAACAAAATTAAAGGTAAATTTAATCTAGTTAAATATTTCCCAAGATCTCTGTTAAATTCAAGTAATAATGTCTCTTCCTTTGAACAAGCATTGCATGTTTGTCTTTGACTGAGAATAGCCTCAACTAGAGATCATTTGATATTCAACCTGTGACTATTTTAGAATTGGTGCCAGATCAAAAAAAAATGCTAAGTGAAATGATTTTCACTTACTGAGACAAATTCACTTTTTGCTTTCTTCAGTAAGTCATTGATCTAATGGGAGAAACAGAAGCTATCATAATAATGAGAATAGACATCTGGGGGCATCAATACCTTATTTCATAATGCAAATTCCATTGCTGTATATTTGGTCTCAGTTCAAATTTGCTTGTAATTAAGTTTTTTTTTTCTGCTATAGTTTTTTCATAGTATGGACATCACATCTGACCAGCCCCTATTGTCATTGGACAGCACTGATAATGACACTGATGACATCACGATTACCACCATCATTATTGTCATATCATTGAACATTTTTAGAACAGATTGAATGTGACTGTCAACTGGATTTTGGACAAAGTAAATACTTCCTGTCAGATATATTATAATCCAAGACAATACCACTCACTGAGAATGCCACAGAAAATGTATTTTTAAAGTGACATATTAATAAGCATATAAGTAGCAAAGTTTCCAACTGTGTTTTGCCTAGACTTATGTAACATGGGACACTCTTAAATTCTTGAACTAGAAGGGCTACCAAAGTCTATTATTTCATTGTATATATATAGAACATATAAAAATATTTCCAGGAGCAGCAGGCCTCTGTCCATTTAAGAATGTTATGAAAGTTATGGCTTTTCCTGTCTAGTTCACTGACCTTTATGAGGACACTTGGGCATCCCATGTATTGGCTGTCATTTCCAGCCTCTGACTTGCAGGCTTCTGACTGCTGCTAGTCCATTTCCAGCTTGTTCCTAGACTCTGCCTTACTGGCTCCTACCTTCTACCTCTCTTTATTCCTTGGGCCAGGCCTTTGACTTTGATGGCCCTTGGCTCCTTAAGGATACTTGGTGCCCATTCTGGCTTCTCTAAAAGGGATTACCCATTCCAGCAGGCTCCAGATGTGTCTGCTGACCTAGTTTCTCTGGCGGGGGGGGGGGGAGATTTGGGGAGCACAGATTCCGACCATCGTTTGGTTATTTCTTATAACTTACTCAGTTATGCATTAAGCATCGGAATTCCTCAAGGGTTATCCCTGGGTCCTACCCACTGGTTCCATAGGTTTTCTGGAAGGAGAGGTAACATTTATTGAGACATGAATAGAATAGTTGCTAGGTTCTGAGGAACATATTAAGCTTTAAGTGCCCTCAAAGAATTATAAGGTAGGAAACATCATGTTCTCTATTTTGTAGGTAGGAAAATTGACTTAAGAGTGTAATTTCTTCATGATTCCACATTAGGAAAGTACAGATCATGGCTGCAACTTAATCCTGGCTGTTGACCCTGCGACTCCTGCATTCAACCACTGCTCTGTGTTGTTATTATTGTTTTATAGACTCTCAGCCACATGTGAGTGCTTGCCATGGAAGTTTTGATGACTGCCAAATTTCAGTTGTCTCCTCAAGGTCTACATTTGAATGTCCCAAAACGCTTTAAACTACAGATATCCAAAACTAACACAGTTACTTCTCCATCCAAACCCAATTGGAATGTTCCCTCCATCAGTGAAGGACACAACCTTTCTTTGAGTGGTACTAGGCAGATACTGGGCAGGTCCCGAGACTCATTACTCTCCCCTCCTTCCCTCCTGTAGCCAACACTTTGATCTTTTCATTGATAGCGCTTTACCCTTGGATTTTGTGTTCTTAAAGTTTTGGCATGAGCAGGGAATAGGTCTGGTGGTAGATGGAGGTGAGAACGTGGTGGTGGTGGTGATACAGGAGTTTGAATCAATTTCTGGTCCTTAGCAGGAAGGGAATTGGTGAAGCTTCGACTTAAAATCCACTGTTTAGAAAAAAGAAGGGTGGAGAGGGAGCTGCATGAAAGGATGTGATGCTAGTAGGATTTACTATTTTAAGTGTGTTTTGGGAACATGATTAAGTGCCAGGACTTTAACTCTGAACAGTGGAGATTGGTCCATAAATCAGCACTTTAATATGCAGCTCAAGTAAGTTTGATGCATTTGGTCCCTGTATTCTACTTTGAAAAGACATTGACTAGGAGATCCCTTTTATTCATACCAGTGTTAACACATACTCAACAAATTCCCGTATTTTCTGCCTTACTGATGTTCTTGAAATAAGACACACGTGTGCCATCACCTGGACTGACCCTCTCATTCCTCCCATTAAAGTATGTTAATGGATATCTTCCTGTTTTACACTGAGAAACACAGAGGAGCCATTACCTGTTTTTCTTTGTGAATCTCCGGAACATCTGTTGCGTAACACCCGGTATTCTCTGTAACAGGTGCATGCTCAAGATAGCAAAGGGAAAAAGTCAGATGACATTAGCCCAGATCCCAATTTGCAGCCTTTCACTCCTGCCAAATGGGTCAGTTGAGATGGAAAAAACAAACTGAGCAGATATGTATTAATAATTGAGGAAAGTCTCAACACTAAGAGAAAGAATATGGAGTAGTGCTGATAAGGTAGTTTTCACCTGTCCAGGAACTTCATTGATTTTTCCCTTCTGTATGTACTCATCCCTCCCTTACTCACCCTGAGAGCATTAGCTACTATTTTTAGCCGTTGTAAAAGAAATGAAAGTAAGAAAGTTATTCGAGTAGAGGAAAGCTGTTCTATAAACTGGTGAAGATCTCAGTTGGAAGACCCTCAGAAAAGCCTTCATTATGTAGATGAGGAAATGGAGCCCAGGGATATGAGATGATTGAGCCAAGAGAGAGGCTACATTATCATTTGTTCTGACTGGAACCCAAAGCAGACTTGAGTCCAGGTGTCAGATGTAGTGCATTATCCATCCCAAACTACCACGCATGTTAACTCAAAGAATTCTAGGCAAGAAAAATGGGCAATGATATCCTCTCTACCATCACTGAAGTTGTGTACCAGCAGGCCCCTTGCCTGTGTTGTTACCCCACCATAACCTCAGCAGGCAGTGTACGTACATTGTGAGTACGTGATAAGTCTGCGTTTGTGTTTCTGAACCTTGTGCTCCCTTTCTGAATCCAGCTACTGCAACCAGAGGCCATGTGTGCAGATTGCATGCCCACCAGAACCTGTAAATGAGGTTGTGTTTGGAAATAGGCTTCTTGCTTATGTAATTAAGTTCAAATGAAATCATACTAGAGTAGATGGAACCTAAATCCAATGGTTAGTATCCTTGTAAGGACAGCATGTGAAAACACAGAGACACATAAGGACAGGCCAAGTAATGACCTAGGCAGAGGTGGCAGTGATGCAGCTACAAGCCAACAAACATCAAAAGTTGATCCCCTTATTTTGGACTTTTCGCCTCCAGAACTATGAAAGGACACCTATTTGTTGTCCAGGTCACTAGTATGTGTTATTTTGTTGCAGCATCCCTAGGAAACAAATACAAGAGGAGATGTCTCAAAACAACATGAAAAAGGAATGGAGACCAGCTGCCAGGCCGACCATTCAGAGAGCCAGCCCCAGCTACTTCTGGCTATAACCACACAAGGGAACCCAAGCAGGACACACAGACTGCCAAGTGTCCTCGGCGTGTGAGTGTGCTTCCATGGGCAGCTTGGTCATTCAGCCAGTGGAGTCCCCAGCTGGCTGTGGCCCCAGCTGTCATCACAGGAGGCAGTGGAGCCGCCCACCAGATTCTGAGAAATAATAAAACGGGACTTACCAACCACTACATTTTGGAGTGGTTTACTACATGTCAATAGATAACCAAAACATTCTGATTCCCTAGAAGCAATCTAGGTGATAAAGAAATAATTTATTAGCACGTGTTCTCTGAAAACAGTACAAGTGGCACAAGAAATGGAAGAAAACCCAGCAAGGATATGGCTAGAAAAGACCCATGGAGGGTAAGTTTGGCTGCATCCTGCACGGAGGTCTGGGGCCAGTGTAAGCCCTAACCCAACATTGTCCCATCAGGGGCCAAGACACTGCAGTGCCTTGACTTTCAGTCCTTGGCAAAGGGCTTCGCAGACATACACAGAATCTCAGACATGCCTGGCTCTCTGGGAGGCAGGTGCAGGTGTGAGCTGTCTGAGGGAATTCCTCCAGTGAGGATACACTGCCTTTGTCCTTTGGGGGTGGGAGGGTGAAATGATAAAGGTCTTATTGCCAGTTGGTCCTAGTTTGCTAGGGACTGACTGAATTTAAAATAGAAAGCTCTATACCTCCTCCCCCCAGGGAACCCCTCCCCCAATCCCTGCAAACTCAGCACTTAGTGAGCTTAGAAAGGGGTCGCAGGAGAGGACGACAGAGGCTGACAGTAACAGCAGGTGCATGGCTCTCCCCAGAGTGGGATGAGAGGACTCACGGGACCAATTCAGGTAGCACTGGGAGAAGCCAAGATGTTGGAGTCAACTAACAGTCAAGGACCATTTTAATGATAAAAGCCAGTGACCTGTGACAGGTATAAATGGTTTTATATCATTTCAAACACTGCAGAAGGGCTGAGGGTGGCTAGAGTGGAAACACATCTTTTAGTACAGTGACTAGCGGCATGGGTGAGAGAAGAGGGCAGGAAGCATGTCGGTGCCACTAGGAGCTGGGCAGTGGCTGGGCCACAGTGGACGAGACCATACAGAATATGAGACAGGCTAAAACTGGAACTAGAGGTAGAATGGGCGGCAGGATAAATGAATTTGCTGTTAGAATTTTTTCAGAGGTAATTTCTGTATTCCAGAAGTTCATGAATCAAATTAAAAGGGGAACGGTCATCATGGAGAGGCTGCTGTGGGGGGTCCCAGAGAGGGAAGAAATGCAACCCCCTAATCAATGCAACTGCAAGTGGAGAAGCTGGTTTGCGTAACTAACATTTATGAGCAGGAATTAGAACTGTATGGTGAGAAAAGGCAAAGATAATAGGATGATTTCATTAAGTTTATAGATTAATGGGTGGTGTGAGGGTGATAAAAATAAATATGAACATTTAATATTCATTTAATCTCAGAATATTAAGATTAAAGTGGTGGTTTGCAGCTAAGAAAGAAATGTCTATAGGATAAACAAAAAGAATGCTAATCTTTTTTTAAATTCTACAAGTAAATACACGGGATGATCAAGCTAAGTAGGTAAATAGGTTGAAGTTTGGATAAATCAGTCAGTGCAAATCCCTATCATATTAATAAAAAAAAAAGGCTTTCAAGATTTCCCAGTTTGTTTTTTCCTTTGTGTTTCATTTGACTTAAATATTTAAGAAAATAAGTAAAGGTAATAGTGTGAAAATGAGTTCTCTTGCATCTCTTTATATTCGTGGAGTCTCTGTTTCCATAATCACTATTGAAGGCTTATTTTGTGCTTTTTCAAATATATTTTTTAAAGATTTATTTATTGATGCATACAGAACTGGGGTATAGGTAAGAGGTGCAGGGGTGGTGAGAGGTTTCACCAGAGACAGAGTGGGGAACAGAACTAGCTGATCAAGGAAGTACACTGCTGAGGGGAGCAGCGGGCAGGTCAGGAGAGGTCTGCTGCACCCTGTGGGTCACCTCTGGGACAGGTGGGGGATCTAACTCATGCGGAAGTGGCTTTAGCTTCTTAGTGCTGTGCTTTAGCCCGCTGCGCCACCAGGGAGGGCCTCAAATATTTTTTAAAGTGCATATACAGGCAAGTAGGAATAACTTCTTAAAGGTGTGTGTGTGGGGGGGTTGGTCTGCTTTGTTCATAACCATAACCTCAGCACCTAGTAAAGTTCCTGGGATGTTCAATAAATATAGATTAAATATAGATTAAATAATCAAATATATTCACCCCCACCATTTGAAAAGGAATGGTAGTATCCTGTGCACACTAACTTGGATGTATCTTGCTTTATTTATTTGACAATACATCTTCAATTCTTTATTGGCACATAAAGATTTTCATCATCCTGTTTTTTGCTTTTTTTAGAGTTAACGTACTCTAAATGTATATGAACGTACCATCAATCATTCAATCAATCTCTTGCTAATGGCCATTTACTTTGCTCCTGGATTTTTGCTATTGCAAAAATCATTGCAATAAATAATGTTATGTGCCTCTGTGTTTACAGAATAAACTCCCAGAAATGCAACATCAGTTTTTAAGAAGTCATATTCTTCTCCAAAAATATCAGATAATGATGTTAGAATTCTTGCTCAGATGGCTCATTGATCTGTCTGGTATGACATTTCTGATGTTCTTCTCAGTGGTCACTGGGATTGCAATGCCAAGTGTCGGTGGCCTGATTTAAACACACACACACACACACACACACACATACTCGTGTGCAAGCACATGAGTGGCAGGTGAGACATTTTGGAAGCAGTGAAACTGACACAGGAGGCTCAAGATCAGGCTGAAAGATCATGGTGACATCAGATCTAAAACCCCAGCTCTTGGGTGACCACTGTGGCTATGTAAGCTGACTGCTGTCACTGTGAGATACAGGTTCTAACTGTCCTTGTATAATAGTATATATCTGTGTTTGCAATATTTTTCTAAGGACATCTGAACACACTGGCCAATACATAATGACTTCTTTGCCAAATCTAGCTTCATCTCAGCCTTTCATTTTCATCTTAGCTTTAGGGCTTTGATCTTATTTTGGTCAGACTGTGACGCTGGGGAGAGCAGGCTGAAATGACAACATCCTCCTTGGTTTATCTCAGTGTTATTTCCTACAGGGGAGAGCAAAACTGACTGGGATACGAATGCTGCTGCTGAAAAACTGTCTTTCAATCCTTACCCCAGACACACATGGCTGTGCTTCTTTAACCGCTGTATTCCACCTGAAATGTGAAGATAATGACACAAGTCCCACACCCTTGATGGGTGTGGTGGTGAATAGTAATTAGATAAGCTTCAAAACTGGGTGCTTTATAAGCCTGAGGTTCTTGATAAAATTTGGGTTATAGAATTAGTGAGAGAAAGGTGCACATTCCAACCATGATTATTTGTCATTATACAGCACCTAGACAACAGCTCTCAGCCTCTAGCTCCAACACGATTCCTAAGAACTTACAGTATATTGCATATGTGTACTTTTTAAAAAAATATTTATTTGTACATACAGAACTGGGGTACATGTCAGAGACTCAGGGGTGGCGAGAGGATTCACCAGAGACAGAGTGGGGAGCAGAACAGGCAGATCTAAGAGGTACACTGCTGAGGGGAGCAGTGGGTGGGTCAGGAGAGGTCTGCCACGCCATGTGGTCACCTCCGGGGCAGGCGGGAATCGAACTCAGTCGGAAGTGGTGTTAGCTTCTCAGTGCTGTGCTTTAACCCGCTGCGCCACAAGGGAGGGACGCATATGTGTACATTTTTAATCATCTTTTATCTTCCTATGCACTAATTGCCATGGACGGTGGGCAGTTTATTCAACCAGCTGATATGCTTTAAATGTTCACTGGATTCTGAGGGAGGCATCATTTCACAGCGTGTCCTGGGTTGTTGAATGGGAGTTCAGCTTTTCTCTGAATCCATTCCAAACACCTAAAAACCTCTGAGCAGTTTACTTCACAGGAGCCTCGGTTTCCTTTTTATTAAATCAGGGCAATGATTTCTGTTCCATGCATTTCCATGGATAAATGGGAAAGTTGAGTGAAAATAGATTTTCAAGCTTGTTCCGGAGAATAAGCCCTATGAAAGATCAATATTATTGTCTATATAGCATACTTCTTCAAGTTTAAACCAATAACATGTCAAAATTTTAATGTGATATATCAAAATGTATAATTAGGGTATATGTAAAGTATGCATCTATCGATATAAAACATAAGCATAGCAATTCTTCACTGATAGCAGTAACAAAACATCTTACTTGCAGTTGGTTGATGTGGCCTATTAGATGAGTTGGTTTCTTGTTTCCTGGAAGAGCCAGGAAATAGCAAATGAACTCGATGCCAAACTCAGAGGCCTGCCAACATGACTTCTCACCATGAGAACAGTCCTATGACCTTAGCATGGCCTTACAAGTCTGGGATAGATTTTATTTCAAGAGCTCTAGGGACTCAATGAGAGGACAAAAACCTGTCAATTACTTCTTTTTTTCAGAAAGTGGATGACTAAATGAGCCTGGGGATGCTGGTAGTTAGAATCTAGCAAGCTCCAAGAATTTACTCTTGTCTACTTAAATGCCTACTTGGCAAAGCAGGAAATGTAGAAGAATGGAGCAGGCAAGGTAATTCTTATAATCGACTGCCATCATATTTAGTATTCAGAACTGCCACTGACAGCCTTGTTTCAAGAATACAGTTGGGAGTGGTGAGGAATGAGGTACCATGGAGACCATCAGTCTGCTTGATGTTTGTCTCAGGTGGGAATGCTGGCTTTGTGTGCTAGTTATTTTCTGATTTTCAGTCAAGTTCTGCAATCTGAATTTTTATGTGAAATGCTCATTTCTGTATGTTGTTATGGGCATACATGTGAGTTTACACACATTCACAGGTCATTATGTGAGACAAACTGGTCTCATCCACCTGGGGTTCCTGAACCCACTGCTGTGGAGACAAGCAGTGAGAATACCAGGCAGGAGAATCCATGATTAGAGCCTTGTGCTGTGGTGATGGTATCATTCTCTCCCAGAATTCAGTCCAATCTTCAAGGTAAGAGCCTTCTGGGTATGGCAGTTGAGAAAGGCCACAACTGTTTTAGAATCCCCATTTTGATTTTTCACAGGTCATGGATCCCAGATCACAAGGGAGTTAATATGTGAGTAAAGGAACTATGCTGTGGAAACCAAGTAAATTTATAAAATAAACATACGAGCCCTATTGTAGGAATGATGCATCTATAAAGTGGAACTAATGGTGATCCCCAAGATCATAAACACCAGTTATTTCTAATAAGGGGAAAAAAGTACAGGACAATAACCATCTTTGCACTTATAAAATGGCAGAGTTGAAATAAAACAGCTAAGCAACAAGCCTCTTGAAAGGTGATTGGGAGCAATCGGTTTACTCCAGAATTGGAATGATGGGCACTACCAATGGATTCACTGTCTTGCTTCTTTCCACAACCTGGGGTTTTCCTAATGCTATGTGACAGGCAAGAAAGTGGCTGCCAGAACACAAACTACAAGTATGAATTTGGGGATGTTACTTGTGTTCAGCTGATTATTTCTATTTTCTCACCCATAAAAGGGTATAGCCAAAGAACACCTTTTCAACACACTGTGAAAACTAATTTGGAAACCAGAGGCTGGCTTCTTTTCTCTTTTAACTCAGCCACACCTAATTTGATCGCACCTACAACTGTTCTGATGATGAGATCAAGAGAATAATAAGCTAAGGTGATAACACCAGAAAGAAGCAGGGTGGGCAATCATGCCAGGGATGGTAAGAAGGAAAACAAATAGAGCACCCAAAGGGTTCACTCACATGCATTTCCCCACTTGATACACCACCTCCCCAGGGGGAAGCATCATAACCATCATTTTGTAGTGGCGGAGTTTTTCCTGAAAGTTTATTCTAATTGCTCTTAGTTTACTTCTCTGACCATTCCTCAAGGGTAAACACTTCCAACCCTTGGTTCTTTTCCTAATCAGCTAGCCACCTATACAGAAATGGGCAGGACCGAACTGCCAACTGTGTGTTAGGCCAGAGTTACTCTAGGCCCTTCCAAAAGCCAGTAAATTTAGTACTGACCAAATTAGGGCCCAATAATGTCTGCCTAAACCAAGAGAGTAGAAATCTGACTAAAGAGGATGTTTCTGACCATCAGTATCTTCTGGAAATGGTACATGGGGCTGAAAAAGGGGAGCATTTGCTGCTAAATGGCTTCTGAGGACCATGCAGGTTTCTGATGTTCTGGAGATTATGGATACTGCAGGGGCAAATGACCCAGGATACCTACCCACTTCCTAATTCCCACCAGCCTGAGACCCTGGAAAGAGGAGATCTTACTTTCATTCTCCAAGACCTGTAATTTCTGAATTTAGTATTTGGTTTCTTACTGAGTCTGCTCTGGTCCCTGGCTCTCAGCCCCCAGACTGAAACTCCAAAACTGTTACTTCCTGATTCCACAGTGGACAAAATGATGCAAGGAACTGGAAGCTTGGTCTACTTTCTCAGATTTCATTTTAGGTTTGGGTTTGTCCTCCATCTCTCAGTATAAAGTATATAACTTATAAAATTTATAGCTCAAATAAACTGACATATTTGCAGCTGTCTATTTGAGCATGTTCAAATGGGATTTTTCAACTTGCTTCAGATTCTACAAGGTTCAAATCAAATATGGCTTTCCTCTTGACTCTCAGTGTGGTTCCTTCTTTATGTCCACAGTGTAGGAGAGGTCCATGACATCCTGTTTCTCCCCTTATACCTCTGGAAAGTCATGATTGGTATTTTCCTTCCTCCCCTTCTCCATCCCCCTCTTCCCTTTGAGTGTGGCAATATATTTTGGCTTTGCCTCTGAGTGACTTTGGTCACAATTTTTCCTCAAGCTGTTGCAATTAGTTAATACATTAAGTTTCTCATAAATTAACAGATGCCCAAATAAAGGTAACTTAAAAATATCATGAAACAACTTGACTGATAGATGCTCACATTGCAAAATGGGATTCTCCCCTTTCCCATTTTGCAAAATTCTCCTCTTTCCAGGGTCTCAGGCTGGTGGGAATTAGGAAGTGGGTAGGGATCCTGGGTCATTTGCCTCTGCAGTATCCATAATCTCCAGAACATCAGAAACCTGCATGGTCCTCAGAAGCCATTTAGCAATGGATTCAAATCCTGAGTCCACTATTGGGTCTATTCATGTTTCTTAGCTTCTCTGGGCTCTTGTAAACCTTTCAGTCCCGCATGAGATTCACAGACGCTTCTGGAAATCCAGAAATAGCACCTTAAAGTCATATTTCTGACCTTTTGGTTTAGGCGTCACTATTTAGTATATCTGTGAAGTACAAGTACTTCACCTGTGGAACTCAGTTTCATATCAATAATGGAACTAATACCTCCCCTGCTTAGATGCAAAATGTGTGACAATATAGATAAAATGCTTATTAGTCAGTGCTTGGCAGATAGTGTGACCTGGTCAGTATCTTTGTAACTCTGCTTATGCTAATCCCTCTTTCTGGGAAAAGATTCTCCCCTTTCCCATTTTGCAAAATTCTAGAGTACCTGGTTGAAATGTCATTCCTTCTCATGGCTCATCAACCGTGTTCCATTGCACTCAGTTCTATTGTATTTTACTATATTATGCCTGTTTGACTCCTTACCTGGCATTCAGCATACCTAAACTAATACTTACTCTCTAGTACCTGACTCCTTAATGTCTTGTCACACCCTATGACTTACTCTTTCCCATTTTCTTTGTTGCTAGAATGTTATTCATTCAAGGATGAACTTTATGAATTCTTCTATTTCCTCCAAGTTAGAATTACTTCTTCATCAAGTTTATAATTTAGACAAATTACTTCTCTATTATGAAACTTACCATTATAACATTTAAATTACAGGCAGGTTTATGTCCTAGCAGACTGTGAGCTCTTGGAGAAAGGGATCATGTCTTATTCACATTTGAATAAGTACTGAATACACAGTACCTAATACTGTGTTCAAATTATTTCACTGTACTTGTACTTCACAGATATACTAAATAGTGACTCCTCACCCAAAAGGTCAGAAATATGACTTTAAGGTGCTATTTCTGGATTTCCAGAAGCTTCTGTAAATCTCATGTGGGGCTGAGAGGTTTACAAGAGCCCAGTGAACACATAAAACTTTGAATTTTACAACAATCTCTACCTGAAACAAAATACCTAGTCATGAACATAAATATAGACTAACATTTATTTAATGACTAATGAAGTTCAGGAAGCAGAAGAGAAATTGGATCATGTACAAAAGAAATAGGTCAGTGAAATGAAAAATCTAAAAAGTTCTAGCTATGATTTTTAGTCCCTGTGTGTTATATAGAATCCTGGTTAAAATTTATGGTTCTGGTGAGCTGGCCAGTTTCAGCATGGGTGGGTCCGGACATTTCCTGTTATCAATAGGAAGCTGCTATACAATTAAATGGATCAATGGTGCAGTGAACTGAATTAGTTGTTTTTTTATAGTCAAATAATTGAACTAGTTGTGCATTCCACATTTTCTCAGTTGTATGAGCATGATCTTTGAATATATGATATAGGAAGATGTTTGGGCTGCATTAGCCTATTGATTTGAGTAGCAGTAAAAAGAACTGGATTTAGTTAGAAAGGCAGTAAAGTAAAACCAATAAAATGGTGCAGGGGATACACATTTGACACACTGAGTGGCTTTATGGAGACTTAATGATTTTTTAGAACAATTTGCAAATCTGGTCTAATTCAATTAGTACTGTAATAACCTACCTTAAAATATGGTAGGACATTCTGTTATATATTTACTGCAGTTGGTTCTGGTCTGTGGACCATTATAATACTTATTGTCAGTGGTGTGCTGGTAAACCAGCTCTCTGTTTCGTTTTCTTTTTGTTTTTTAAAGCCTTAATTGTCAGTGTTTTCTGATTTCCATGGTGTAAATACTCCCATTATGGGATGGTTTTAAGCTACCAACAGTTTAACAACTGCTCTCAACATTTTTGAATATCTTAACAATCAGCTCTGAGGAGCTTCTGTACCATTGCAAGTTACTGTAAGCAGTGAAGGAGAGAGTGTTAAAGATTTAAAATAAGGTAATTTGGGGGTTAGAAGCATTTGCAATATCCTAGTCCTAGTACCCCCTTAACTTTGCAAAGAAAAAAAAATAACACTGAAGATAAGTAATGCAAAAAATTACATTAATAAAAATTATTCAGAAAGTCACCAGCAGACTTGGGGTTAGAATCAAGGGTCTGACTTGTCATGAATTATTCTATTTAGGCAATTCAGCCTTTATATAGGAAGAAAAATAGTCCTTGGGATGAGTGGAAACATGGGGCTATCATCTTGCTTTGGGATATGGGTGGGAAAGAATGGGTTATAGTAGCTGTGAACATGAACTTTGCACAGGACTGCTTCGAGCTGTGCTGAGAGCCAGTTGAGAAACTGCAGTTTGTAACCTTAGTTTGTAAATAGGTAGACAGGCAGCTTCACCATTTTGGTGCTTTGGTTTTCTGCTTTTAAAGTGATTTTCTTTTTAAATTACTGTATCTCAAACTCTGACGCGTGATAAATCACCTGAGATAATTATTAAATATCACCCCAGGTGTTAGCATTAAAATATTCCACAGGCTACATATTAAGAAATATTAGTTGAGATCCTCTTCAAAGACTTCAAAGAATGCTAAGATATTCTGTCTGATTATGTACAGCCAGGAAAAATTTCTAGAGTGCTAATTCCCAAAGATTCTCAGAAATTAACTGCATAAAAGTCACTGTGAAGCTTCTTAAACTTGAGTCCCAGGTCTACCCAAGACATCTTAAGTAAGAACTGAGTGGGATGAGAGCTGGGAAAATCGGGTAATTGTTTTAAAAGTTAACTGTTTGATTTTGATGCCCAACCAGAGGTAGGCACTTTGAGATTGCTAGTTTAGAGAAGACTCTGGAAGGTAAAAAAGTGCTAAGTAGGTGTTAGCGAAGGGCCATAGAGAAAGGGTGATAGAAGAGCTTAAAGTCTATCCAATAACTTCTCAAGTAGGGGAGAGAAGGAGCAGGTGATGGACACCGGTAAGTGTCCCTTGAGCACTTAGCAGCATGAGGACAAAGAACAGGGGACGCTGGTGTTGAGTCACTGAATCACAGATCTGAACTTTGCATGTCTGTATCAAAAAAACACAATTATGGAAATCAAATGCTTAAGCATGGTTCTTGCTCTCTACTCTTCTGTATTTTAAGTTCTGAAAAGGCTTGTCAAAAAAAAAAAATTACAAGCTAGTGTATCCCAATTGTTTTTGCCCTTTATCATGCTATGCCTCATTTTAAAATATAAAGTTAGAATTTATAAGTTGGCTACTAGGCACATTTAACCCATAAACAGGTAAAACTATGACCATGGCTGCTATTTGACCACAAATAGGGCAGTGCATTCTGCCTACTATAATAGCACTGTTATAAAGACTGTTTAAAAAAAAAAAAAAACTTTTGGTTGGCATTGAAGAATTTTAAGAGGAAAGATTCTCTACAAAGTTTCTCAAATCCTCAAGTCTGCCGACATTGAAAGAGCATGGCTTACTCACTAAACATCCATGCAGGAGGCTTATGAGTCAGATGGCATGTGTCTCCTCACTGGTCCTGATAAAAGGTTGCAAAATAATCTCAAATTTGTATACTTATTTTCATACACTCATTTACCTAAATCTGCATTCTCAAAGAATGTTCTTCAGTGAAATGAGTCTGTGATTACATATTAGAAAAAAAAATAATGAAACTACATTTGCTGTTTGCAGATTTACAATGTAGATGGAAAACCCTGAAGAAAATGAAACTTGTTTAGCATTTCAAAAATTTCCTGGGTATGGAAACTTTTGTTTTTTTGTGAAGCTCATGGGAATGCTGACCTAAATAGAGGGCAGAAGAAGAAAAAAACTTTTTGAGAGTTGTCAAAAAATTGTTCCTACTCAGTCAACACATGAATGTAAAATTATGTATTTAAGTGCACTCAATGGGCCATGCAATGTTATAGGGGGAGGTCATGTTATTTCAAAAAGTTGATTATGTATTTGATTCAGAGGAAAGCTTGCTTCTATTAAAATACATTACTTCTAGAGACATCATTTTTATACCTTATATGTTGAAATGATTTCAGATTTATAGAAAAACTAAGAAATAAAAATTACAAGGATTTCTAGATTCCTGAAATGTTAATGATCACTTTTATTTTTCTCCTTTTCTCGCTGTATGTGTGAATATATGCTCCACACATACATTTTTTCCCTTTATCATTTGGGAAGGCCTTGCAGATGTGATACTCCTTCACCTCCAAGAACTTGCTAAAAGCAAGGATAGTACAACTATCAAAAATATCAAATAACACTGATTTAATACTATTATCCAATTTATAACCTTATTCAAATTTAACCTGTTGTCACCATAATAAATTTATAACAAATTATTTTTTCCTTGCCCTTGATCCAATTTAGTCACTTACTACATTTAAATCTTGTAAGCTCCTTTAATTTGGAACTCTTCCTCAGCCTTTCTTCTTTTTCATGATTGCATCACTTCAGAAGAATATAGTCCATTTTGCATACTGCCCCTCCACTGATGTGTCTAATTTTCCTCATGATTACATTCAGGTTATGCATTTTCCCCAGGAACCATTTAAGTGTGTGTCCTTTTCAGGAAATACAGGATGTCTATCAACAACGTTAACTTTTGATTAGTGGTAACTGTCATGTTTCTCTATTGCAAACCTAACTTTTCTTCTCTTTGTGAATTATCTTATGTTCTTTGGAACTATGCAGATATGCAGTTTTTCACAAAACTTTCACCTACTGGATTTATCATCCATTGATGAATCCTTCCCCAAATAGTCACTAAAATCGTAGTGGCCAGATATTGATTTTTTTTAAAGATGTATTTATTTATGCTTATAAGAACTGGGGTACAGGTGGTGAGAGGATTCATCAGAGACAGAGTGGGAACAGGCAGAATGAACGAAGTACAATGCTGAGGGGAGCAGCGAGTGAGACAGGAAAGGTCTGCTGATCCATGTGGCTCAGCTCCCTGGCCAGGGATTGAACTTGTGCTGCAGTGGCTGCTGACAGCTTTATAGTGCTGTGCTTTAACCCCTTGTACCACTACAGAGGCCCCGACCAGATATTGATTTTTAAATGTCGTATTCCTTTTACATTAGTTGTTACTCTGTCTGTATGAACTCATGGTTTCTTGAGTAACTCAATGGATTATATAATTCATTACTGTAATTATTTATTTTGATGCTCACCAGTTTGGCAGGTGAGAAACTTAACACTGTGTCCCGTAATTCTTTGAGCACTTTTTTTATTTTCTGGTGGAATAAGAAATTCAAGGTTCATCACATGTCTTTCCTGTCCCAGTTTAGGAATTGATCATTTTTCTAAAAAATTGCTTTTCATTTAAGAAAATTTAGAAACCAAGTTCTGAGTAGTAGATATTCTCATTGTTATTGGGTCATCTCTCTCCTACATCCTCTTTGAGGATAGAAATAGTAAGTATACATGCTATAGGTGCATGTATCTCTACATTTATAAATATTTCTATTAACCTACATGTGTGAAAAAATCACGAGCTCATTACCGATGCTTCCAATTCCAAACCAATGTGGTATGCCAAGCAATTACCACAGGGAAAATATCCATCATTTATAAATATGATTTTGAAACTGTCAAAACCCACACAGGTTTGTTGTCATTAAATTTGCCATGCTATAGAACTGGAGTCACAAGATATTCTGGGACAGCATGATGTCAGTCATCCACCCCTTCACTTACCAACTCACTGTGTGTTAGCATCCTGGCTAGGAATATGGAAATCCAAAAGATTTTCTCCCTAAACTCAAAACAGTTCCATCTATTAAAGAGAGAGGGTAAAAAATGGTTATAATATGGTAGGGTAAGGTCCATATTATTCAGTGTTCATGAAAACAGGGGAGAGGGCACCAAGCCTAATCTGAGTAAACTGTAGTAATTCAGAGAAGGAAAATTAGGCTTTTCGCACTATTTGTTGCAAGAGTACATGAAATAAAAGTGCACTTGGCTTCTGCATGAAAGTACTCTTTATGCAGCATTCTGATTTATTGAGAAGGGTTCTCTGCATTGATTAAATTTATCCAAAATGTGCTCAGTTTTGACAAAACTATGCAAATAAATTCTAGGAGAATCAGCATTAGCTAGTGGGACCAAAGGTTAGGTTTTGCTCTTTTTCTAGGCATCTCCCAGTGATCATAAAGGAAGTAAAAATTTTTATACATCTTCAAGCTACCTAATATTCTATGGTGGATTTTTTAATCCTCTTTTTTACAAATTAAACAACCACCAGCTTATTTTTTATGTACTGATTGCCACCCTCTTGAGTAACATTTGTACAAACTGATTTTCTTTTATCTAAACTTAATCCTTAATTAGAGACAGCTTTATGGAAAGAAAAAGATGCATTTGTGCAGATGTGTGTGTGTATTTGTGTGGGAGGAAATGTCTAGAAAGTGAACACTGAGAAAAATTGGGAAAAATAGTATACAATTGAGAAAAATATATTATTTTTGTTGTCCTATACATACAGCATTCTTATCATAAGTTAACACTAGTGTTTTGTTTTTTTCTTTTTAAAAAGTAAATGTGGAAACATCAAGTTAAAGAGCTTCTATACAGCAAAAGAGACATTACAAAAAACAAACAGACATCCCACTGATTGGGAAAAAATTTTCTCACACAAAACTAGCGATAAAGGATTGATCACAAAGATATACAAAGAACTGATGAAACTCAACAAAAATAAACAATCCCAACAAAAATGGGCAGAAGAGCTAAAAAGACACTTCTCCAAAAAGGAAATGCAGATGGCCAACAAGCATATGAAAAAAAATTAAAGATGCTACTCACACCAATGAGAAAGGCAAATCTTAAAACAACTAGCAACAACAAATGTTGGTGAGGATGTGGAGAAAAAGGAACTCTCCTGCACTGCTGGTGGGAATGCAAATTAGTACAATCACTATGGAAAACTGTTTGGAGGTTTCTTAAACTGCAAAAAATGGAGCTTCCATATGACCTTGCAATCCCATTCCTAGGTATCTACCCAAAAGACACAAAAAAACTGATTCAAAAAGACACCTGCACCCCCATGCTTATGGCTGCTTTATTTACAATAGGAAAAACATTGAATCAATCCAAATGCCCAAAAGTAGATGACTGGGTTAAAAAGATGTGGTACATGTACACAAAGGACTATTACTCAGCAATCAAAAAAGATAAACACATGCCTTTTGCAGCAACGTGGATGGAGCTGGAAAGGATCATGCTTAGTGAAACAAGCCAGAAAGAAAAAGAAAAATACCAGATGGTTTCACTCATAGCAGGAAATTAAGGCCCAGGGGGAAAAATAATAATAATGAACAACTATATACAAAAGACATTTTATGGGGTGGAATGGGATCAAAAAAGGGGGAAGGAGGGGAAATGCACTGGACTATGGTGATGGCATATGGGTGATCTGGTGATGGAAAGCCCACGGGGATTACAACTGAGATGGAAAAAGGCACAAAATGATGTAAAAATAAACTATTATTTTTTTAAAAAAGTAAATGTGGGTTATCTGATAGTTTGTTTTCCCCCCACCAGTTCCCCCTGGCTTTAACTCTGGGCACTCTAATCATACTCATTTTACCAATTTAGAAATCCCCTTTACAAAGATGCTCAGAAGGATATCATTATCATTACTGATAATGATACATAACATAACTTTCACATAACTTGCCATTGTTCCTTCTACAACAATATTTTCTTAGTAAAGCTAACACCACAGGAAAAATAGAACTGAGACATGTACATACCTGTTATCACTCTGGGAGCAGAGTCAAACATGACTATTTATTTATTTATTAAGTGGCCTGAGGTCAGAAGAGGTGTATACCCTATAAAATCATTTTAGTCATGAAATACTCATGACAAATAGATGTCTAGTGTTAATTAGGACACATAAGTTTTTTCTTAATTTTTTTCAAAAATGCAATTTTAGGCAACCACAAAGCTATGGAAAGCATGGCTTACAAACACTGGCTTACACAAGAAAAATGAACTGCTAGGTAAGAGTTTTAACATATAATGATGAGTAGAAGCTTTTATGAAAGTGAGAATTTTGAATTACTTTATTAAACATCTTCAATTTAAAAGCTTTAATGATCAATAATCACCATTATACAATATGTGGCTGTATATATGTAAAAAATAACCATTGCGCATAACTTTGTGAGGCATAGTAGTGTTTCAATAGTTTAAATGAAATATAATTTGATATAAAAACACAAATAATCATAAGCATGAAAAACAGCATGTTTTAATAAGAGCCTATTGAAGATTCTGGAATAATTGTTGCATGCATGTCCCTAGTCATGTTGGACTTCTCTTTCAGCTTTGATTGTAGTAATGTATGTTCCACAACACCGATTCTAATGTCCATCTGAACAGTTTCTTGCTTCAGTTTTGTTAAACTCTGTTTAATCTTTACTAAAGGAGCTGTAGGATGAAAATAGTATGGAATAAAAATGTTCATTTGGAGTATCAATGTATTATAGAATTGTATGACATTTCCCTCACTTTGTCTTAAGCCAAAAAATAGGGTTAAAAACACAGCCAACAACTTACTGACATTCACACAGTTTTGCTGTGGCATTTTAAACACCTGAGAATTTTAAGATGGAAAAGATTCAGCATTTGATCTACTAAGGCTGAATGTCCTTTCTTTTCTAGGGAAAAGTTGCTAAAGGGATGTTTAGGGATGTCTTCAATATGATTTTTATAGGCTGGTATATTGGCCTGTGGAAAATGTCGATACAATGGATGAAAAGGCAGGTAAGAATACCTTTGAGGTACAGATAATGGGCTGATTCAAACATATTGCAAAATTCCTATATGTTCCATTTTGAAAGATCTCTCAGTATACACTACTATTTAGAACTCTAGAAAATCTTTCTAGGGCATAGGAAAGCCTGAGGCAGTCATGTCAAAGTAACTAGCCCTCGATGGAGAGTGATTACTGAAGGATTATTATATCTCTATTTGACCCCCCACCCAGTCAAGTCTCCTGGGAAGATAAAAAAACACAAAGGTCATCACATCACTGTTTTTTTGCCATTTGGGAGCACTTAGTGCTCTCTGGTACACAAAATGGAAAAATGAAGCTCATTTTATAAAAATAGAACACACTGTCATGTTTTTTAAATTGGTATAAGAAGTATATTTAAATATTTCTCATTCTATCTCTGAATTAATGCCACTTGAATTAAATAAAAAACACTAAGTGACAGTAAATTATTATAATTCTTCTCAGCTGACAGGGAAAACAGCAGATTGATTTTTACACAATGTACTTCCCCTCAAACAAGCTTATTTTAAAACAGAAAAATGTCTACTTATTTTTACTATTTTGCTAGGTAGATTTGTTGAGAAGATATTTTAGTTCACTTTGTTCTTAAAATAAGATGTGGTATATACACACAATGGAATATTACTCAGCAATCAAAAAAGATAAACTCATGCCATTTGCAGCAACCTAGATGGAACTGGAAAAGATCATGCTCAGTGAAATAAACCAGAAAGAAAAATAAAATATCAGATAGTTTCACTCATAGCAGGAGTGTAAGGGATCAGAACATATATATATATACACACACACACACACACACACACACACACACATATACATTTAGTAATTGCAATAAAGTAAAAAGGAACATCATCTAATAACTATGAGCCAGAGACACTATGGGGGACAAGAGGGGAACAAGATCAAAACAGGGTGGGAAGAGCACACGGGACTATAGTGATGGCACATGGGTGAAGTAGTGGTGGGAAATCCACAGGGATTACAACTGAAATGAAAGAATGTACAAAATGAAGAATAATGTGAAAAATATATTTATAAAATAAAAAAAATAAATAAGTGAGTACTTACCACCATCGGTCATACTACTGCCTTTTTCTTCCATTTCTTGTTTTACCTTTTCTAATTCTTCTGTAACCTTTCATGGAAAAACAAAAGGCTTTCATGAGCACTGAAGCTGAATAAACATTAAAAAATACTGGAATGATGTATTAAGAATAATTGAGTTAGATATAATATATATATAGGGACACAGAAATGTGAGTATTCTGGACATGTCTTGAATAATAATTATAAGATACAAAGCTTTTTATCTCCTGAGAATGTTCCTAATGCTAAACTTTACCAAATTACTTCCTCATTAACTTTCTCAGGTGGTAAAATGAGAGAACAAAAACTACTTTGTTTTAGGCACTATGCACTCAAAGCTTGCAGAATTCTCATAGCAGATATCTATCATGTCAGTCTCTGATAATCAGCTATTCGTTGAAATAGTATAAACACCGTAAAAGATATTGGGTATATAAGGGTTTACTAGGTAACTTTCTTTAATATTGTAGTTTTATAAGAGAATGAGTCACTTATTTCTTTATAGGACACTAAAAACAATGTTTATGTCTTATGACTATATATAAAAACAGTCTAAGTGTTCTATCTAAACCATGAACTGATATCAAGAGGCACCCTGTATGGCCAGATGGGCCCTCTGTACTCAACATCAGAGACAAATTATATGGCTACAGTCTCTATTATTAGCAAGACTTTAAGTAACATTAATGCAAGTAGAAAATAACATTTTATAAAAATTTGAATTTTTGAGGTGATCTAGAACAAAGTTTCATTATAATTTATGAAATTTTATTTATTTATTTATTTATTTTTAATTTATTTTA